>NW_024582645.1:324123-351405 GCF_018398535.1 Haplochromis burtoni | reverse complement strand
CACATATATATATATATAAAAAAAAAAAACACCCAGCACGCCCCTGCGGGCGGTTTATCCTTCAAGCTCGGGTCCTCTACCAGAGGCCTGGGAGCTTGAGGGTCCTGCGCAGTATCTTAGCTGTTCCCAGGACTGCGCTCTTCTGGACAGAGATCTCCGATGTTATTCCCGGGATCTGCTGGAGCCACTCGCCTAGCTTGGGAGTCACCGCACCTAGTGCTCCGATTACCACGGGGACCACCGTTACCTTCACCCTCCACATCCTCTCGAGCTCTTCTCTGAGCCCTTGGTATTTCTCCAGCTTCTCGTGTTCCTTCTTCCTGATATTGCTGTCATTCGGAACCGCTACATCGATCACTACGGCCGTCTTCTTCTGTTTGTCTACCACCACTATGTCCGGTTGGTTAGCCACCACCATTTTGTCCGTCTGTATCTGGAAGTCCCACAGGATCTTAGCTGGTCATTCTCCACCACCCTTGGGGGCATCTCCCATTTTGACCTCGGGACTTCCAGGTTATACTCGGCACAGATGTTCCTGTACACTATGCCGGCCACTTGGTTATGGCGTTCCATGTATGCCTTGCCTGCTAGCATCTTGCACCCTGCTGTTATGTGCTGGATTGTCTCTGGGGCATCTTTACACAGCCTGCACCTGGGGTCTTGCCTGGTGTGATAGACCCCAGCCTCTATGGATCTTGTACTCAGAGCTTGTTCTTGTGCTGCCATGATTAGTGCCTCTGTGCTGTCTTTCAGTCCAGCTTTGTCCAGCCACTGGTAGGATTTCTGGATATCAGCCACCTCCTCTATCTGCCGGTGGTACATACCGTGCAGGGGCCTGTCCTTCCATGATGGTTCCTCGTCTCCCTCCTCTTTCTTGGGTTTCTGCTGCCTGAGGTATTCACTGAGCACTCGGTCAGTTGGGGCCATCTTCCCAATGTATTCTTGGATGTTCCTTGTCTCATCCTGGACTGTGGTGCTGACACTCACCAGTCCCCGGCCCCCTTCCTTCCGCTTAGCGTACAGCCTCAGGGTGCTGGACTTGGGGTGAAACCCTCCATGCATGGTAAGGAGCTTTCTTGTCTTTATGTCAGTGGCTTCTATCTCCTCCTTTGGCCAGCCTATTACCCCAGCAGGGTACCTGATCACGGGCAGGGCGTACGTGTTGATGGCCCGGATCTTGTTCTTACCATTCAGCTGACTCCTCAGGACTTGCCTGACCCTCTGCAGGTACTTGGTGGTTGCAGCCTTTCTAGCGGCCTCTTCATGGTTCCCATTTGCCTGCGGGATCCCCAGGTACTTGTAACTGTCCTCTATGTCTGCAATGTTGCCTTCTGGTAGTTCAATCCCCTCAGTTCTGACTACCTTCCCTCTCTTTGTTACCATCCGACTACACTTCTCCAGTCCGAACGACATTCCAATGTCATTGCTGTATAGCCTGGTAGTGTGGATCAGTGAATCGATGTCTCGTTCACTCTTGGCATACAGCTTGATGTCATCCATGTACAGGAGGTGGCTGACAACTGCTCCGTTCCGTAGTCGGTATCCGTAGCCAGTCTTGTTAATGATCTCACTGAGGGGGTTCAGGCCTATGCAGAACAGCAGTGGGGACAGAGCATCTCCTTGGTAGATCCCGCACTTGATGGTGACTTGTGCTATGGGCTTGGAGTTGGCCTCTAGTGTTGTACGCCACATCCCCATTGAGTTCCTGATGAAGGCTCTTAGGGTCCCATTGATCTTGTACAATTCTAGGCATTCCAGTATCCAGCTGTGGGGCATTGAGTCATAGGCCTTCTTGTAATCAATCCAGGCAGTGCACAGGTTGGTCAGTCTGGTCTTGCAGTCTCGGCTGACTGTTCTGTCTACCAGTAGCTGGTGTTTTGCGCCTCTGGTATTCTTGCCAATTCCTTTCTGTGTCCCCTCATGTATTGACCCATGTGCCTGTTCATCTTAGCCGATATGATGCCTGACAGGAGCTTCCATGTAGTACTGAGGCAGGTTATTGGTCGGTAGTTGGAGGGGACCGGTCCCTTCTTGGGGTCCTTGGGGATCAGGACCGTCCGACCTTCGGTTAGCCATTCCGGGTGTCTCTCGTTAACTAGCAGCTGGTTCATTTGTGCTGCCAGACGCTCGTGGAGTGCAGTCAGCTTCTTTAGCCAGTAGGCGTGAACCATGTCGGGCCCTGGTGCTGTCCAACTCTTCATACTGGAGACCCTTTCTTGGATATCTGCCACTGTGATGGTTACTGGACCCTGTTCAGGGAGGTCGCTGTGGTCTGCCCTCAGATCCACTAGCCACTGAGCATTGCCGTTATGGGTTGCGTCCTTCTCCCATATGCTCTTCCAGTATTGCTCCGTCTCCAGCCTTGGTGGTGCTGTTCTCTTATTATTGTTCCCTTGCCACTGAGAGTACACCTTTGCTGGTTCTGTGGAGAACAGCTGGTTTATTCTCCTGCCTTCTATCTCTCTGGTGTACCTCCTCAAGCGGCTGGCTAAGGCTGTGAGTCTTTGCTTGGCAGTTTCCAAGGCCTCAGGTATGGACAGCTTGCTGTATTTCTTAGGCACCTTCTTTGTCGCACCTTTCTGCAACTCCGTTAGTTGGCTAACCTCCCTCCGTGCTACTTTGATCTTGCCCTCTAGCCTCCTTCTCCATGGAGGGTACTGCCCCTTGTGGCTGTTCAACTTGTAGCTGTGTGTGTGTGTGTGTGTGTATGTATATATGTGTGTGTATGTATGTATGTGTATGTATGTATGTGTGTGTGTGTATATGTGTATATGTATATGTGTGTGTATGTATATGTGTATATGTATATGTATATATGTATATGTATATATATATATGTCTATATATATATGTCTATGCCTATGTCTAAGGCTACGTTCACGCTGCAGGTTTTAATGCTCAATTCAGATTTTTTGATCAAATCTGATTTTTTGGTCTGCTTGTTCACACTACAAATAAAATGTGACAGCAAACGCGCTCTAGTGTGAACGCTCAAAGCGGCCCGCATGCGCAAAAGAAGACGTCACACACAACGTGCTCTGTTTAGACCCAGACCGAACAGCATTGTTTGACTGATGGCCCTTAATATAAAGACTTGTTTCGGACTTTACGTTTTGCAGTTTTGTATTAAGTTATAAAGTTATTGTGTTATTTACATATGGCCTAATAATGATCCTTATTGCTGTTTTAGAGAGGAGCAGTGCTTCAAAGGATAGTTGCAGATATCTGTCAGAATCTGCAGATTATACAGTACAAATAAAATGTTCACGTTTCTCCAACGTCCAACAGTTTCACTGACATGTACACTGGATGGCCAGGAAGCGTTCACCATGTCTTCTCGGGCGCTGTTAATTGGTGTCTGTCTTGTGTCAGTGATGTAAAAGACAGATTTAATGCGACATGACCATTCAAACAGCAGTCTCTTTCTAAAACATCAGATATGTATTGGACTCAGTACCACATACGAAAGTGACCCAGGTCGGATTTGGAAATATTGGATTTGTGCTGTTCACTGTCATAGCATGATCGGATATGGGTCGCATAGGGTCAAAAAATTTGATGCGCTTTCGCCTGCAGTGTGAATATAGCCTGGTTCCTGACAATTCATTTAGCATTTCTTTTAGATTTTAAGTTTAGCCAATTAGATGAATCCGGATATGGACAGAATCAAGCATTGCTATAACTGACTGTTTCAGCTAGCTTAACCCAGTTTTATTTTTGTTTGTGTTTGCTAGCTTGATGGCTAGGCTAATTATTTGACTGACTTTTTTAGAAAGCAATCACTTACGTCCCTGCCTGGGTGTACAAGCCGCCTCTGTATCAAACAAACAAAATTGCAGAACTGAACAAAGGATCTAAACCCTCTACCAGATTAAAGAAGATGAACAGCTCCTTCACTCTCTAGTAATGTTTAGCCCTACTAATTGCTATGCAACCAGAGAAGAGCTTGATTCTACCAGAACAATGACTAGCCCAATCCCGATTTCAGATCCCTGGATGCCTTTAGATGCCAAACCAAAGGCTCCAGTGGAGTCTACTCTCAGCAAACAGACCTCTGGACCACAGCACCAAAGAGCAAGCACTAGAGAAACGGTCCTAATTTCCTAATTTCATCCTCTCCCAGGATGCTTAGGCTGCCCAAACATTTAGCTTCCTGGATGAACAGGAATTTTACTGACTGTCACCCTGACTCCACAAGGAAAAAAAAAAAAAAAAAAACCCTCAGAAAAAAAACGTCCACAGCTTCCTGCATCACCTTGCATCTGTTCCATGACACAGCAGCCAATCACACCTTGGTTCTCATGCCATCTTTTACAGCTGTAATTAACAGTGAAAATATACGGTTTTCCTGTCGATTGAGTTCTGGAATTAGCGAGCTAAATGAAAGAGATTATATGGGAATAGCCACGTGGCCACAAATGATATCTGATATCAACAGTCTGAACTGCTTTAACAAGACTTTCTCCATCTGTTTAAAGTTCTGGACTCTTTGAACTGCAATGCTTTCATCTCAGGTCAATTTTCCTACTCTCAGTCGCAGTGTTGATCTCTTCAGTTGCCTGCTGAGCTTCCATACCTGCTATGATCAGTCTGTAGTGAGTGTGAGGTGACTTTTATGGATAACTTTAACTTGTTTGGGAAGCACAGAGGAAAACAGGAACATACTGGAGGTTTATCTTCATTACGGTAAGCAGGCTGACAAAGTACATACAAACATACTTTGAATTTCTTAAAAAAAATCACATTTTAACCAAAAAAAATGGTACATAGCCTTCCCACAGAGGTATCATTAAGTACAGCAACGTTAAAAACTGCTGTTATTTATTTAAATTGTTATTATTTTTATGAACAGACCCAAACAATTTCCTCTGAATCATCACCATGCCTATTAGACACTGTTTCTGTAATATTGTTGAAAGAAAGAAGCTTTACTTTTACGATATGAATACGATGAATTTTACGATGATGCAGCACCAGTGATGGGAATAACGGCGTTACAAGTAACGGCGTTACAAGTAACGGCGTTACTAACTCAGTTACTTTTTTGAAGAAGTAACTAGTAACTATAATTAATTACTTGCCCAACACTGTGTACCACAGGCTTTGAAGGTGGCTATAATTAAACCGCTACTTAAAAAGCCTTTACTTCGTCCAGCTGTCTTAGCTAATTATAGACCAATCTCCAACTTTTTCAGAAATTCTTGAAAGAGGAGTTGTAAAAGAGCTAACTGATCATTTCCAGAGGAATGGTCTATTTGAAGAGTTTCAGAGTGGAACAATTAAACAAACTGTGCATGGGGCTGCTTTCTTTTATCTGCAAATGATCTTTAAAATGAGAAACATCCTGTCTCAAAGTGATCCTAGTTGATTCAGATAATGAGAGAAACCACATATTTCCCATATAAGCTTCTCCTCACTGGCTTTCTGTTAAAACCACAATTCAGTTTAAAATCCTCACATGCAAAGCATGAAATGCTTAGGCTCCATCATATCTTAAAGGCCTCATAATATCCCAACAAAGCACTTTGCTCCCAGACTGCTGGCTTATTTCTGTTTCCTAGAGTTTCTAAAAGTAGAATAGGAGGCAGCCTAGGAGAAGCCTTCAGCTTCTAGGAGCCTTTGTCTGTGGAACAGCTCCAAGTTTCGATTTTGGGAGACAGACTCCCTCTCTACTCTTTTAAGTTTAGGCTTAAAACTTTTCTTTTTAATAAAGCAAATAGAAAGGGCTGGATGAGGTGACTGAACACTCCTTTGGTTAAACTGTTATAGGCTCAGACTGCTGCAGGACCTCATGTGATGCACTGAGAACTTTTCCTCCACTCACCTCTTATCAGTCCCTGCACCACTGCAACATATCATTAAATTTTTATCTTCTCTCTCCTTTGGCTGTGTTTTTTTTTCCCATCTTCCTACTCTTCCCTTTCCTTTTCCTCTTTCTTCTTTTCTCTTCCCTCTCACTCCCCAACAGATTGTAGCAAAAAGCCCCCCTTTCTGAGCCTGGTTCTGCTGGATGTTTCTTCCTGTTAAAAAGAGATTTTTTCCTTCCCACTATCACCAAGGTTGTTTTATTGTTGGAGTTTTTCCAGAATACTGTAGAGTCCTTACCTTACGGTATAAAGTGCCTTGGGGAGACTGTTGTAATTTGGCATTATATAATAAACCTGGATTGAATTGAATAATTACACACACAGAGACAGAAATTGTCACTTTTGTAAAATTGAATTTAAAATCCTTCTCAGAGTCGGTGCAACACATCCATTAGATCACATTAGGTAAAGTACATCAATCAGAGATTGTCAGATGTTTTCTCTGTATTTCTTTCACATAATGCACAACCAAAGAGAAACTCAAAAAGCAGAGGCACTATTTAAATAATGCTAAGCACCTCACAAAGTTAAGAGTTTTAAATTAGTATTTAATATGTGCAAGATTCAGGTCAGCTGCCCTCCTGACCTCTTAATAGAAACATAGCAAAATTGCTATAAAAATTAGTTAATGTATTCATATTCTGCTGCTACAAATTAAGAAATGGCCAAAATATATGGGGGAATCAATCACGGGCTATGGACTGATAACTTGTTAGATCCAGTGCAGAGCAAGTTAATTTAATTGCAAAGGGAAATACCTTTTGAGCAAGAATGGCTTCGAAATTGATGGACTGTGATTTACAGAGTTTGATTAAGTTACAGCACAGTTTGAGTTTTGAATCATTAGAACTGACTGTGCATAAAAAAAACACAATATTTTCACACAACTCTTAGGAAGATTGTTCATACATGTACCTGCGATGATGATGAAGTCCAAATCAAACATATATGTGACATACAGTCTATGCATGGCATATTTCCATACGAAATTTAGCCACAAACTATTAGCTAAGCACAGATTCATGCTGTCATCTCGATGTAACAAAGCTTCCTTTGTTACACTGAGATGAGACTGTCATGTCTTGTCAAATCCTGCCAGTCTCCAGTTTCTAAAGCTGTTGTGTGAAATGTCTACCGTGCTCTCTCTAAACTCATAGCAGCTTAAGGCAAAAAATATCCAACACACACACTGTGAAGTACGCCTTCAAACTCTGCATATTACAGCTATTTTAGATATGCCTTCAGCTGTGGTCAGGTGCACTCAGGAGTCATTTCCCCCTCAGATTTTTCTGTGGGGGCTTTAGTGAATTCCTATTTACTCTACAGCTCCTTAGAAACTAAAAATAAACATCTTCCCCAAACCTCAATTGCCTTAAGGATCTCACACCGGGTTTCCTGTGTATGTACCAAGTCAGAGAAGATGACTGTGTGTGAGCCGAGGGGTTTCTGTTTGTTTACCAGACTCTCTTAAGTGCTACCAGCCCACGCTAAGGTGTCTCCTTGAAGAACAACAGAGTGGCACCGTAGGCTCTCTCTGTTCTGCGATTCCATCTCTGTGTGATAAGTCTCTCGCCATCTTCTTCTCTTGGCTTCCATCCTTTCCAGCTCATTCATAAAACATGGCGCATGTCCTCGCTCACCCGTCTCAACCAGATGGATGCGGATGCAAAATTCACACATTTTACATTTGAGCCGGTGACTTGGAGCAAATAGGTGCGCGGTTGTCCCTCCCCGCCTCTTTCCTCCGTATTACCAAAGGTGTTCCACACTTCAGTGTGTGCGGTAAAACAAGCGCATGGCAAAGTGGAAGTTGAGGCAAAGTACGCTTTTATTTGTTTTACCGCGGAGCTTGGGATGCGTTTGGTTAAAAACATAGTTTTCAACACGACGCTTTGCCTCTGGCCTAAATTTCCCAGTAACCCAAGCAGAATGAACGATTTCATGTTTATGCATCATGCAGGCATGGACGGTGCCGAAGGCATTATGAATTTTCAAGGGTCACACTGACGTCCCAGAGGAAGTAATGTGGCTCCTGTATGTAAGTGGGCTTTCGAGTGCTTGAAAGAGCACCCTTTACAGTAATTATGTTAGCAGTACATTTCCATCACACACAGTGGGTTTGAAGAAATGTACTTCTTGGCGTATCACTGTTTGACAAATATCCACGTGGACATAAAAGGTAAAGGGGCTAGAGGAGAACAGCAGGCAACAGAGCTGCTTTTGTTGCAGGAAATGGGTCAAGTGTCTCGCCTTGGGCAAGTTATGAAAGGTGGACTCTGACAGTGACCCTCTGGGTCCGCCTACCAGGCTGTCACAGTGACTTTAACAATTTCTTATTTTTTACGATTTTACTGCAAAGAAAAAAAACATTTCCAACATCACACATCGAAACGTTTCACACGGCTTAGCTTTGAATTCGAGTCTAAACACTTCATAACCGTTTAATACTTCCCTGCATGAGCTATGAAGGCAAAGCTTCCAATCCATTTTACAACACGCCTTCGGTTGACGATAAAAGGAACATAACAAAACATTAGGGAAAACACGTTTCTCACCACAAGCCGCGGCGTCTTCTCTTCGTACTGCCTGATGTGAAGATGAAGACGCATAAAAACACAGCACCATTAATGTCAAAATAATTGCCCATGCTAACTTTCATGTAGCGTCATCAGTCAAGTAGCAGCGAATAATTAATTCCATCTGTCCGCTATCGAAACTGGTTTACATATTTGATATGCGCGTTTCAGGAGTGGAGCTGAGGCCCAGGAGAGAGTCGGCCTCGACAAGCCCCGGCTCCACATGGTTGCATTTAATTAGGAGGGATGCTGGAGAGGATGTGGGGGTGGCTCTTATGTTAACTGATTTCCCTCTTTAATCAGTGTTAATCTCCAGTCATTTTCACAGCACAATGCCGGCTCATTCATGAAGTCAAATTAATAAGTGAGGAATACAGTGCTGGCTGGCTTGGCCCGACTTCGTATGATGCTGGAGTCCTATCTCTTCCTGACTCTCTTTTCTCAGTTATTTTATCTGCAACTTTGGATGGGGAGTGTGTGTGAGTGTGAGAGATGGAGTGTGTGTGAGAGTGTGAAAGCGAGAGAATTTGTTGCTTTCACTGGTACTGGAAATTGCATCGTTGGAGTATAATCATGTGTACCTGATGTCCTGTCTTGAGAGACTATCATAGCAGGCTCTGTTGATGGGATTTATCAGCGTTTGAAATTAAGATTGAATTTTGTGCTGGACAGACAAAATGCAAGAACAAAGTCTTCTTTTTTCTACATATTTTTGTTAAAGAATTAGTCAAACTAGTGTCATCACAAGAAGCGATGATTTCATTTCATTATAGTTTCATTGCACCTTCCCTTTCAGTCCTGCAGAGGCAGGAAAGGCTGAAGTTTCCCCAATAAAACTGCAGTTGGTCTGAGTACCTGTCAGCCTATAACAGAAGAATAGTGCCTTCAGCCTTGAGATCGTGTATAATAAAATAAATACAACTACTGTTGCTTAAGTTCAGGGAGCAAACAAAGACCTTAGAGGAAAGTAATGTGGCCAAGAGAGGCTCTCAGCTGGAACCAGATTTGCAGATTTGGATGTAGGAGGGAGAGACAAATGGCTGTGGAAATGTGTGGAAATCATGTGTGAAAGAGGGAGACAGAGACGGAGAAAGTAGAGGTGGCCATCTGCAGAATTGTTACAGGGAGCTCTGCCAGGTTAAATGAGGCAGAAGGTGGGGACATTTGGTGGCGGATCTTAGGTAACAGTGTGTGGGTGGGGGTGCGATGAGGAAATGCATATATCTACACACACACACACACACAAACTCATTCATGAGTACTACCTAATTTTCTGTGGACGGTAACCTTTCAGCCCCATAATGCAACGCTCACTTTCAGTCCTCGCACCTGAACGGTTTTTTGCTAGCCTCTAAGAGTCTGCTTTCTACATACTGTAAGATAACAGCGTGCAAGATGGTCTCATTTTATCATTTCCAACTCCCCATTTTATTCCTATGCTCTACTGGACCACCTTTGCATGAGTTACAAAGTAAAATAATGACCATTTAGGTTTTATGTTTTTGCCAGGCACTTATACCATAATTGCCTCTGTCTGCTATTCCTGCAGTCATATGTTTATGAACTTTAGTATCTTTTTATTGCCGTATCTTCGATACACAGTTAAAACCATGCAAATACGCACATATTCTCCTTTTCAACTCACAAATCACAATAGTGTTATAGCTTGCAGTATAAAATGTGCAAAATGTAAAAGGACCATAAACGAAACTGATGGTTTGAAGTCCATCTATTCCAGTCTGCATGTCGAAATACCCTTGGGCAAGATACTACTTTATATTACAATATGAGATTAGAGTATAAAGTCTAGGCTAGGAGCAGCTTCACATACAGTTTGTACAACCATGACTGCATATTTTTCTTTGTCCTTCTTTTAATGATGGCACATTAAGGTTGCAAATATCAAACATCAGTTATTGTCTTGCTGTCTGTCTGCACCTTTGGTCCAGAGCACTATTTGTCAAACATTAGTGTAGAAACTGCATGATGCATGATAGTGATATTTTTTTTAATTGCTGAGGTATTAATTTGTCGATTAGTTTTCCATGAAGTTTATATCTACGTTGTTCAGACGAGCATTCTTAATCAATCACTGAAGTCCCAGTCTTTGTTCTGATGTAATATCAGTGCATAATTAAAAAATATCATCTATAAGCAGAGAGCCACAACATGCTCTGTGCTTGTATAGTGAGAAAATACACATTTACTATTGCACAGTCATAGCTGGGCACTCATGAGCTGCAGATAAATACATAAATAAAGTAAATAAATACAAAAATGCACCAAAGTTATCTAATGTAACACAAATTGAGACTTCTGACCTTTATGTGTGCAATATCTACACTATATCTAAAAATGAAATATGAACAAACATGAAGCTATCATTTTGATAAAAATGCAACTAAAACACATGAAATCAATTTGTTATTTATTCAAATAATTAATAATTAAGGACATATAAAAATGCATTAATTTTATACTGGTATAAACTGAATAAACTGGTATAAAGCATTAAATTGCCATTAAATGTAACATTTACATTGTACTTATGAAACAAAATTAAATAATAAAATTTACATGCAATTAAATTACAGTCAACCTTCTCTGCATGAATATTGTTTAGTATAAGGGCCTAAAGGGAAAAACAAATAAACTTTCTTCTTCTTGAATGGATTTTGTTTAGTAACCTTGCTGCTGTTAAAGTAGCTGTAAGTAATGCTTAATGAGGCCAATACATCCAAAATAAGCAATTTAACAACACAAATCTGGTACAGCTTGCAAAAAAGGAAATAAAATGTAACCTTGAGTTTTGCCTAAGCAGTGGAGTAACTATTAATAGGCAAATCTTTAGGTTTTCTTTTTCTTAATACTAATCTAAGTTTGGTGCCAACTTGAAGTCAGAACTGAGCATATGTGAGGGTGAATCTGTGGCTTCTTTGCTGCTGACTCAAAGAAGCCACCGAGAACAACACCACAGACTCTCTCTGATCTCACATGGCACACTCTGAATGAATGAATAAGCATGTAATGCAATATCCACGCACAGCATGCGCCTGTGTGTGTCAGCCTGTGTATGTCAGCCTGTGTATGTAGTGTGTTTGCTGAAGGTCAGTTATGCTTACCCAACCTCCTAAATCCCCCTGGCACTTCTCACCAATAAACACCATTACACACACACAGACCAGTACATATCTCTCTCTCCTTATTGCCAAGACTGTGTCTATGTTGAGGCTGACAACACAACAGGCCTTAATCCCTCTACCTGTGACTTTTTACAAACAGGATTAGTCCCAGTTTTTCCCACTAAATTCCTCCTGAAATACCAGCGAATCCAGGGCTGCTGGCTGATCTACAGGCCGTGGCCCTAACCCTCTGTTTCACGTCCCAAATGCGCTCCTGCTCTTATCTAAATGAACAGCTCTGCTCTCGATGTGAAACGTCACCTCAACCGCTCATGCCCTCTTCAGCACGCTACCAAGCGGACAGAGAAGCAGAGCTGCTCACACCGTTCAGTGTCCATCCCTGCGACGCAGATAAACGAGCAAAACCAGTCCTTTTCCAGATACACCGAAACACACCAACACACTCCCGGACACTGACGCACAAAATCATCTACAATGCAGCAACGAGCGCCTACCACAGAATGACAACCAGTATACATCAGCTTGACTTGTTGAACATCAATTTTGGGAGATAGCAAGAGAGAGGGAACACCAACAATGATTTACTTATGAGGCTGAGCAAGTTATATATCTTTAACACTGTGAAGAAGCACATTTGCAATTTATGAGCAGAGTATTCAGTATAGCCAGACTTACAAATGCAATCAGGAGTTTGAGGGCTGCGCATCATGCCATTGTGGGAGAGACAAATATCTACAGCGCCACTGTGCTGGGCTGACATCTTTTCTCATCGTCTCTTTTTTAAATAAATGAGTCTGCACTTATTTATTTAAATATATATTTTGGGGTATATAATTACTCATGGTGATAATAACAGAAAACTAATGGCCCTTATACAACCACTCATCACATTTATGATTAGACGCTCATGCTAGGTAAGACGTCATTGATGCTGGCACAATAAGAGTGCGTTTACTTAAAGCTTTCTTGACTGCTGCACTGCTGCAATTCAGAGCAACACTGAAGTGGGAAAAATGACTCAATCTGTATAATGTTAAAGCAAACCACTGCGAAAAGGTTAAAGTGATGCAACAAAAGATCAATATGGAACATTATAACCAACTTTTCCTCACAATTATTAAATCTACAAATGCAGAGAGTCTACAGCCCACATGGCCCGAGGGTCAGAACTGACCCATGGATCACCTCAATCCATCCTCCAGTGTCCACAAACAAGATCTTACTAAGTATATAAATAAATACATGAATCAGTAAAAGCTCGTCAAAGTCAGTGGAGGTTAATTCAGTCAAGAAGACATGAGCCTATTGAGAGAAATAGGAGTCAGGAAATGAAAGGAAGGGTGCTAGGAGACTGAAATTTCAAAATAAAAGTTCAGAGATCAGCCAACAGTAAACAGAAAAATAAAAAAATTTCATTAAATATAAATATGTGGTGGCCAGTAAAACTCACCCAAGTGAATAGTATATGTAGGAAAACCTATATAAATACAAAATACGTTGCAGAGCGACTGTGGCTCAGGGGGTTGGGAAGCGTATCTGTAACCGGAAGGTCGCCGGTTCGATTCCCGGGCTCTCTGTCCTTGTCGTTGTGTCCTTGGGCAAGACACTTTACCTACCGCCTACTGGTGATGGCCAGAGGGGCTGATCGTGCAATATGGTAGCCTTGCTTCTGTCAGTCTGCCCCAGGGCAGCTGTGGCTACAACCTTAGCTTGCCTCCACCAGTGTGTGAATGGGAGAGTGAATGAATAGTGGCATTGTAAAGCGCTTTGGGTGCCTTGAAAAGCGCTATATAAATCCAATCCATTATTATTAAATCATAAATATTAGCTTAGCTATTACTCACTCAGTGATACTCTGTGTACACAGGTCAGAACAGCAAAGGAGTTCATCCAGATAAATGAGTGTACAGTCAATATACAATATACATACACAGAGAATGCATGTGTGATGTGGAAAATTTCTTGAGAGCAGATGTCTTTCCTAACATGACATCCCAGCGTCTTACAAATGCAGTTATGGTTGTGAGTGTGCCACTTAAGTAGGTATTTTGGTTTTATGCTGTTTTATTACTAATAAACTGACAGTATTATTGTATTTAATTGCCACAGTATATATTTAGTTGCCTTAACCTGCGCAAAAAGTTGTAAATGAATTTCATGGCAATCCATTCAGTAACCTTGAGACGGTCACTGTCAACCAGACTGCAGTGACACTCTCATTTGTTGCTGCAAATTTTGTCACAACCTCATAAAACTTTTACATAAGTGGCCTCAAACGTAGTACACGGTGACATGTCACTATAAATATTGTAAAAAGAAGATGACAGAACGACTGCTCTCTCACATCAGTAACAAAATCTGCTACATGTCATCGATTCACTACTTTATCCATTTTTCCCTTCCTTTCACTCCATTGATTTTTTTTGTCTTGTTATTTCTACATTCCTAATCCTTATTTCTACTCTTTTCCACAAACTCTGTTTCATCCTTGTAGACTAACCAGTTTCATTGCAGGTCCACTAACTTCTCAGACATTTATAATTGTCAAAGAACAAAGAGAAGACTCCTATATTTTGCTGCTGTCATGCATATTTCCTAACATTAAAAAGGAAGCGACAAGACTTCCAACACAACTTGCTAGGAGAGAAGAAATTACAGCAGCAGAAGTGGTGAGAGACAGCTTCTAATCTTTTCCACTTTCCCCCAAGTTTTGTACTCCGACTATTGGTTTTGGGAGATAAACACTTTGGCTGCTTTTAAGAATCCCTCAGTCACATCTTAGAGTGAGTTGGGGGAAGTATTTGGATGGATGCTGCATGACACTTCAAGCTTGTAGCTGTCCACTGGGTTTATTAGGTCTGCCCCTTAGAAGAGAGATTAGAGAGGAGTGCAACTGAAGTGATAGTGTGTGACACATCAAGCAACAAACCCTTGACTGGGTTTTTCTTAAAACTGTCCATTGGTCTAAAGGAGACATCAGCAATATGAAGTGTATATAGTATGTGCCCATGTGTCAGTGTATGTGTATGCGAGTGCTTTTCTGTCTTTGTGAGGGTGAAGAAGGCATGACAGCAGGCAGCACTGATTACACTGCCTTCAAGAGCTAAAATTGCTCCGTGATTCACAGGCTGTGACAGCAATCTCTTTTTCAAACTCAGAGACTTGTTTTCGGCACCATATGAATATTCAATGAGATCCAGGGGTGCACGCACTGATTATGCAAATGCAGGTTCACATTCGGTCTTTGGCTTTATCTTCACGTCAATGGTGCAAACTTTGATTTGAATTATGGATCATAACTAGTAAATGATCCTGGAGGCCTCCTTTTATTATATAAAAGGAATAAAAGGGAGACATCTTTTCTTACCTGTAGTGCATGGCACATGGTTCATTCAGGTGGATGATGGAGACACATGACATCCCCAGGAGATCATAGAAGGAAAGAAAAAGACAAATAAAGGCTTTGTTAGCCAGAATAATTTTATGTTGGTGACAGTTCTACACAAACACATACACCTTAGTTGGTACACATGTGACAGAGAAAGCTCAAATCATACTGCACTGTCTTACGTAACTTTTACCTGTACAATGAATGTGCTTAGAATAGCAGGATACAAATGGCAAGTCAAACTAAATCCAAGAGGAAGCTATGAAGTCTTGTGTTTCTTAACAATAGAAGATATTTCAAGAACGAGATTGATTATAGGACCTGACCAGCTAATATTTTTGACCAATAATATTCCCCGATTTGCTACTAATAGCAAATATTTGAAAAAATTGATTTTTTTTTTCATTTTCATTGTTAAGCTGCTAAATGAAAATTAACAATGCAAGGAGGAGATGGTAGAAACACCCTTCAGCCATGCATACTGATGAATATTACACAGTTTATCCACCAGAGGGCACTCTGTAGCTTTCTGGAGAGGGTGAACAAACTAACCACCGGATCCGAGCTTAGTCAGGCAGATCGTAATTGACATCTTGTGACAAAAAAACAAGTTTATTTTTACTTGCTACTCTTAGTAAGTAAATAAATGACTTTTATAATTGTTAGGGAAATCTTTTATGTGGCTGAAAGAAACATCGGCCAATATCAGATTTTTAAATCACATCAAATATTGACATTCAGTCTTAAAAATCCCGTATTGCTCAGGCTATAAATTATTATATAGAATAAAAAAAAATACAAATAAATTTTCTTAAGGAATTCCCAAAGAAGTCCCATCACAGCAGAAAAAGTATCTGCACTGTTACGCCCCTAGCCTAGGCGTGTAGAGACGCACATAAGATTTGAGGAGAGAGAAGCAAGTACCCGCCCTGGTTCCCAAACCAAACATCCAAAACCGGTTATGAGTAAAAAAGGTGATTTTATTTAGTGTCAGGAAGCATAGCTCAGGCCCAGGCCAAAATAATAAACAAAACCAACTAAGTCCCGCCAGAGAAAACTAACTAAACCCTAAGAAAGAAACAAAACAAACAAATGACAATACTAACCCTCGCTTCCTAGCCCAGAAAAAGGAGAAAAACAGTCCAAAAGAAAAGGCGGCTCACCCCTTCAGCTTCAGCCTATGCACGCATAAAGCACTGAATTTATACACACCAGTAGCGGCTCTCACAGAGCACGCTTACACATACACAAAGTAACACAAAAAATTGGAAACCAGGGCCAGTTCTGCTGTCTAAACTGCTCGCTCGCTTCTCTCTCTCCTGTCAGAGCGGCTTTTTGAACGCAGTCACGTGCTCCATGGTCCAATCAGGAGCTCACTACTCTTCATTAGGGGAAGAACCTGCAGAGAGTCTTAAGACACAGTAAAGAGACACAGAAACACAGCAGCTCACACGGACTTCTTATGGCCACAGGCCGTAACAGCACCACCTCCACCACCATCAGCATCACAGCCACTATTCCCCAAGACTATAATCATTATCAGTCCTCAAATCCTAAAGCCTCTTGTGGCAGAAATCAGCCCGGTGTACAAAACTTCTTTTAGATTAAGCTGGGCGAAGTACTGTGTGTACTTTAAAGCCTTATCCAAGAATTCTAAGGTGCTTTCTCCCTTTTCAAGACTGACAAAGGTTATGTATGAATAAAACTGCCTGTGTGGGTTGTATTTCTGTGAGGACACACACGCACGACCACAGTGGCATTCTCTAATAAACTAGTTGTGTCAGTAGTGCGTGTAAAGCTTTCCCTGCTCGCTGGCACTTCCTCCCTGAACTACGCATAGAGTAACATGAGAAGTTATTTCACACCTTTTGCTGTAAAGTCATTTTTAAAGCTTCGAGAAATTTAGCTAGGAAGAAAGTTGAAGCAATTCCCAATGCCTGAACTATATCTGACAAGCTACCTCATGATGAACAACCTGCCAGATGGAGACGGCTCCATTTCCTGTTCAGGTTGGATCCCAAATCCCTGTCTAGTCTGTTCTCTCAAAGGATGTAACCTTTCAACTTCCCCCACTTCTCATTGCAGCTCCCCCGTGGGGGTCTTACAAAGGAATGGGGAATGGTTATAAATGGCAGCGCCGTTTCTCTGCTCCTGGTGGTGATTTCGTGTTTCAATGAGGAAAGGTCTGTGACAGATCTCTACCGTTCCAGCGACAGGTGCTGAGTTGTGGAGGGGGCCAAGCCTGCGCTGTGGAGGTAAAATGGCAGAGTATTGATTGGAAAGACAGAAGACTTAAGAGCCTGAGAAGACGTGTCCTTGTGCAAGGTCGCATACCCTTTGTTCAGCCATTATGAACAAGTGGATGTCAACACATGTGCTGTATACATGTTGACAAGTGTGAATATACTAGGATTTGAAGGCTGTATACACACACACATACAGCATTATAAGGAATTACTGGTGACCACCCTGGGCTTTTTTCTACTAATAACATTCTCTTAACAATAACCTAATAAAATGGCAAGATGAGATTCTCCGTGACGACCTGTAATCTGTTTGGTTCCCCTGGGTTATACGTATAATAAGAAAACGGCTGTGAGTCCACAGTTTCAATTGATTGTTGATTTGATCATAAAGCGTGTGCAGTTGCCTCTCAGACATGAATTCATTCTGCGTTAGTAACAGCACGGCTTTGCAAAATTAATGATGTGAATTCAGCCAGCAAAGGTAACAATGAAAGCCGGCTATAATTAAAAGTGACCCACTTTAATAAAAGGCCGGCTGGTCACGTACGTTAAGCATCCTTTTCCCCCTCAATGCACGACCTCGATGCGCGGTTGACTCCTTCGGTAAGCTGACGTGGCTCGACGTAAGCTAGCTGGCCTGTGTGTTTTAGTGAGGCAGTTAAAAATCAGGCCATGATAATATTATTCAGGCAGACTATACAATCATAAAAGAATAATAAATGCATTGCGATGGGAAAAGTGCTTTTCAGAAAACAGGGTCTCAGCCCCACGAGTGAGCCGTGAAAAGGTTACTTCCTCTGACATATTGAATGGGGAAGGTTAATGAGCAGGCCAGAGAGAAGCTGTGACACATAGCTGGCATTTAATTAACTGTGCGTTCATATTGAGAGTTATGGACATCTAAAAGGTCCATTGCTGTGATATAGGCAGGCAGGTTTTGATCTTGAGTTTAAAGGCAAAAATCTGAACTGCCTGTTTAGGGCTGAAAAACGTATGATACATTTAATGGAGTCACACAAAGGTACATGACTGGATATGAACAAAAGAAAAACAAAGCAAAACTTGTTGAAAATGACACAATTTTCCCTTTTATCATTGTTCACGGATTGTTTCTGTTCAGTGTCCCTGGAGATAGTGAACAATTTTAAAATTGAAGGTCAATCTTTCAAAAGTTTGACCTCTGTTTTCATCTTTGTCTGGTCAGGGAGATTGATTCTATTTCTTCTACTTCTTTGCTCCCAACAGTGTAGATTTCAATTATATTTTTTCCAATACTGAAATAACTGAAACCACCTTTTGGTCAGGAAACAAAAGAAGCAACAACTGTGGTCTCATTGTCTTTTCAACTTCAAAATGATAAAGCTGATATCAACCTCTTTCTCACCAAAACAATATTAAACCCTGATTCTTTTGTCCCCATGATAGAACAGAGAAAACCCGACTCATAGTGGTCAAAACATTTTATATTTCTTTTTATTCAATCATCTTCTGGAAGAGAGAGACCCCTGCACAGCCCAAACGCCAGTTGCAGGATCTCTAACATTCGAATCTCAACATGTGTCTTATATGGTGTTATTTCAGTACTTTACACGTCACACAGTTTCGATACCAACATTCCTTATATGGCAAAGTTCCTCTTTTCTGTGTCTTATTAATTAATATGCCTGTGCACTAAAACTTCCTGTGCAGCTTGCAAGAACCTCCCCTTTCTAAGGTCTGTTGCCAGGGCAACCTGTCTAAACTTAGTCTCACTCTGTCTTTTCCCCATATTCTGCAAAAACATGCAGTTTCTGGTCAGCCTGTGACCTAGTCAAGTCTGGGCCTCTCATAAAACAATCTAACGAGCAGAGACGCATTAAAAAATATCTCTCTATTTCTTAACAACAACTTAACAGAAGTTTTTGATTTCTTTTAGCTCTGGTTATGACATATATAAGCAAGGTGAGACTCAGCAGGGAACAAATGTCTTTCCATTTAAAACCATTTCTAAGATATGCTTCAGCTGCTTATGTCTTCTTATATCGGCCTCCTAACATTCATCACAGTGTCACAGCATTTCAGTCGAGTCCTGGGGATTGAAAAGACTTTTTTTTTACCATTTGCTGGTGCTCTCAGATGGTTTTCTCACAGAAACACAACCTTTCTTTGTATGAAATGGATTGCGGTACAGGCAGAAATGAGTCCAGAGTGAAACAGTGTTGGAGAGAAGCTGCTTTGGTTTGAGGTTCAGGGGCCATTAAGCTGTTGCACGTTGGGATTTCAGAAATGCACTTTCAGCAAAAGAATCTCAGTCACTGAGCAGAAATAGACATTTCAATCTTTTTTTCCTTTTCCCCCAAGATAGCTTTAGTTTGCATTCAAAAAACAAACTGCAACGTTTCAGCTAAACAACACATGGTCCTGCTACAATAGCCGATCTACAGTACTTCATCAGGAACTGTCCTAAAGCTTTGTTTGTGCCTTTGAACGCTGTGTTTGATTTCTATCAGCGAATGTCCCTCTCGGGCGGGAGTCGGATGACAATTGGTGTTTGCGTTCCGTCTACAGTATGTGTGTTTGATTTTGCCATTGATTGTTTGTGGCATTTTGTTCAACGGTCCGAAGGGGAGGACAAGTGTTCGAATTGCACATTTCATTCAACATGAAACGATGACGAAGAGTGATCTGCGGCCGGTGCCGGCACAAAAGCACACAAACCACACTATCCCAATCAATCTGTCTGACATCCTCTGCTAGGCATTATTGGAGAGAGGGGGAAAAAAAGCGAAGAGAAAATCAATAGGCCAGTGGCCACCCTGAAAGAGCTGCTGCTACACCGACACATGCCGTTTCCACATGTGCGCCACTCTTCTTAAACATAAAGGTGGGAAGAAACAGGAGGGAATACAAAGAAGGAGGTTGGAAAGCCAGGGAAAGGCCTGTATTGCCACTACAAGTCACAACAAACGTCTTGTGCAATGTTTTAGTGCTTCATTCACATGTGTGATTGCATGTTTTTCAAATTGCTGGAAATATGACTCAAAAATAGAAATGAGCCTTTCTCCACTCAACTGAGCTTGAATAGGAGGTGTGAAGTTAGCAATTACTGTACGCGGGCCTCTTAAGGCCAAACGCCCACTTGTAGATGTTTTGTCTGAAGCCATGTCCTATTTGCTGAGGGTATTTTCTACACCAGTGCCAGAACAGTGGGCACAGGAAGAGCATTTTATGGCAGCCCAATTTAAGATGCAGTCTGCTTGCAGATACAGAATGCTCGAAAAATATTTAAACAACTTTAAATACATTTGCTTTTTGTATAGATTACAATAACCAGCTGATTTCTAACATATCTGTACCCTAAGGTAGAAATAAAAGAAATAAAAAACCCCAAAACAAAACAAACTGACATTCTACAGTATCTTTGTCTAAAAAAGGCAATATTAAAACTGAATACAGGTTAGGGTTATGGTTAGGATTCTGCAACTAGCCTTAAACCTAAATAATATTTTCTGATTTACAAACTGCATATAGATGAGTCAGCCATAACATTAACAGGTAACAAGATGATGAGTAATCAGCCTCCCTTTCTACCTGTTCACATTTCTAAAGCAGAATCACTTTGGCGATTGCTTTCTTGTGCTGGTTTTTATTTTTGCTTTGTGCGTCCAGCTTCGTATTCTACTAGAAAGATCTTAGTAGAATACAAACATCTCATTAGGATTTGTGTTGGTGTGTGGGGTTGTAGACTCAAGTAAAAATTGTTAAATGGTGATTATGAGACAGTGTGTTTCAGCTATTTTACATGAAACATGAGTAACATGAAAGTAATGTAATGAGTTTTATAATGAATGACTTTTTCCCAGAAGTTAAGGAAAGTACTGCATTACTTTTGCTTATTTCATGCAATAAGTGTAACAATGACTTTTTTGAGTAATGACTCCAACACTGATCACAACAAAGAGGGGAATAACCTCAACAAACATGCTCAAACATGTGATCCACAGCATGCAACTTAATTTGCATGAATATAATGTCTTTATTTCTGCTTAACAATGGTGGTGACTCTCAAAACGGAGCCAATGAGACCCCAATGATTGGGATTGATAAGGAATCAAATCAATAAGTTATATTGATAATGGAATTAGAATCGCTAAATTCTTATCAATTCCCATCCCTAGTCATGACTGGACCAGCTGATTGGCTCTCCAACATGCAACCCCCTCTTAACCCCTATTCCCAGATTGTAAGATAGGGAGAATAGTTTTAAGGGTACAAACGTACAAAAGAAAAGTGGAGAGATTTTTGAAATGGGCACTGTAGGAAATGAACACAAATGCATGGAATGCTTCACAATACTTGGTTTTTAAACTGTTTGACAACAAACAGCGCACAATCTCTACAAGATTCAGCATGGTTACTACTGCTGGGTCTCAGTGGGTGTGTGTGTCTGTGTTTGTGTGTGCTTTTCCTCTGGAGCCAAAGAGGAGTGTGGGTGAATGAAGAGGAAGAAAGCGAGTAGAAGTTCATAGACGCATGTAGCGTTATCTCACTTCCTGGACTAGAGGGAAGACGAATGAAAGGGTTGAAGATGAGGAATGAGGGATAGAGAGACATCAGGGATTCATAGATCCCAAGGGGGTCTATGGGATCTCAAACACTGGAAGATGTAGGAGGAGGAAATGAGAGGCGAGAAGGAGAGCGTGAAGGCGTGTCTGCTCTAACCAACTTATCAGCTTTCCTCAGGGGAGGCGGGGAAGTGGGAGGACAAGGGTGAGAAAGAAAGAGTAAAGAGAGACTACAGGAAAGAAGCACTGAGGTTGAATGAAAAAGCAGGAGGCGACAAGGTTGTGCAGTGCAAAAATGCAAAGAGCGGGATGAGTACATGCACAAGAAGCACATGTCAGCATTGTGAGTTAATTGCTTGTAAAGGAGGACTATAACAGAAACAGAAAAGCTGTGAGCTGGATTCAATGAGTGTGAAAAAAATGGATAAAAAAAGAAAGCAAGAAGTGAGGAGGTGATGAGCACTGATTAAAGGGATGAATGGAAGCAGGAAGAAGCAGGAAAAGCAGCAAAAGGCCAACTGAAAGAGGCTTTACCAACAGTGAGGGGCAACAGCCTCTCTGACACTCCCTTCTTTGCCCTCACCTCTGTTTAATAAAACATCAACCTGCAGCAATCAATACACGCCTACACACTGAGACACAATGCACACATATAGGTGTGCACGGCTTGGACCCACTTTGCATTCTGCACCATCTCTGGCTTGAATGCCTGAGGAGAAATGTGGGAAAATGTGTCATCTATCCATCCATTCATCTGCGCTTACACTCTTCACTCCTCCCTCCCAGCCCTTTGCCTTTCATTATGAAAAAGAAAATCAATCTTTCAATTTAGAATTACATGTGCGGAGATATCACACACGCTACTACCGATTATTCTCGCAGAAACTCTCATGCGTAGGGGATTTAGACTGTTTCACTGGCCAATTTACAAGCCCTGACTGCAGTATGACTTATTCTATCCGCCCACACATATGGAGGTCAGATGGAAAGCAGATTGTAATTTTTGCTCTACAAACATTTTTGGGAGGTAAATCTTTTGTTTGAAATCAAGATGTATTTCAATGGAAAGATCCTAGAAAAAGAAATTTGATTTTTTGGCACTCTTTTCTTTAGCTGGGTATGTGAGACTGTTGCCTGTTGTGGCTCTACCCTGGGGCCTCCTCATGGTAGGACATGCCTGGAACACCTCCCCGGAAGGTGCCCAGGAGGCATCTGAGTCAGATGCTTGGACCACCTTAACTGACTCCTCTCAGTCTGGAGGCGCAGCGGCTCTACTCAGATCCTCTTTCAAGTGACTGAACTCTTCATTTTATCACCAAGGAACAGGCCAGCCACCCTATGGAGAAAATCACTTATATCCACCACTTGTATCTGCAATGTCCTTCTTTCGGCCAGAGCTTGTGACAACAGGTGAAGGTAGTGACTTAGATCAACCAGTAAATCAAGAGCTTTGCTTTTAAATTCAGCCTTCTCTTCACCAGAACGAACAGCCACGACTAGGGATGGGTATTGATAAGATTTTCACGATTCCGATTCCATTTTCGATTCTGTTTAACGATTCGATTCTTTATCGATTCTCTTATCGATTCTTTTTAAAAAAGGAGAACACTAAGTTTGATTAGCTTTGAACTTTGTTTTATATCTTCTCTTTGAACAAGATAGAAATTTAGGAGTAACATGGCCTTACAAACCCAACAGTGAGAGCTTAAGAGATCCAGCCTACGGCTCTTCAATGGGGTGTCACAGGGTCCCCAGGAAAAAAAAATTGTAAATGTAAAATAATAAAATAAATATTCTTCTGTAGCAATAACAAAGTATATAAATTATAAATTATTCAGTAGCAATTACACAAGAATATCCAGTAATGTCCCTGCCTACAATTAAACACATTCACTTACCGAAAATCGGGGCATCTGCTGTGGCAAATGGGTGCAAGCCTTTTACCACAAACTCAGTCCCTGCTCGGTGACATTCGTCTATCCTGGCCTGAAAGGAGACGCTACCGGTAGACTGCAGCGAGAACTGCCAGCATCTGAGCCAGACTCTGTCTGTCTCTCTCATCATGGTTATCTAAATGCACAGTAATGGCAGGGTTTGTAATAAGGCAGATCGCGCTAACATAATATGCACTGTTAGTTGATTATTTACCTGCCGCATTAACGGGAGAGGACGTGCAAACGTTACCGCTGCTGCTGGGCTGAGATTCACGAGTCCGGAGCGGAATTAAAAACACGACATTCATTTAAGGTCATCGTGTGTTTTGTGAGCAAATGCTTTTGCATATTCGTAGTGTTTCCTCCCTTAAATGAAATATCTACTTTGCAAGTATTGCAAGTTGCCCTGTTGTCATCCGTTCTCGTAAAGTATAACCACAATTTTGAGCGTTTGAGCCGCCATGTTTCCTGCCAGGTAAATGACGCTCCGCAACGTGGTGACGTCATTCGGGGCGACTGGAATCGATAAGGGAATCGTTTGCATAAATGGCAAACAATTCCAAAGAATTGAAACAGTGGGAACCGGTTCTCAACAAGAACCGGTTTTCGATACCCATCCCTAGCCACGACCCAATCCATCTCTCAGTCTCCTTCTCCCATGAACTAGACCCTGATATTCAAATTAACCAACCTAAATGTTAAAAGTTTAATAAACTAGCAGGATACTTATTCAAATATCTAACAGTGTTAATTAAAATGGTGACAAACTGAAATTTCACTATTGCTGGTTTTAAGGAATTCTCTTTAACTGGATTTACTGAACAAATGAATTTTTTAAGTACTTAAGTCATTTTTATTTCAACAAAATCCTGTGCAATCAACTTTTACATCTGCTATAAAGTCATGTCAAGTGGTTGTCTTCAGGCAAACATCCTGAAAGTCTATTCAGTCATCATAAAGCAGACTTTGAACAACAACTTTTAAGAGCAACTACATTCTAAATGATTTAATTTTCTCAATAAGATAACACTATTGTGTCACTAATGAAAAGTATTGCAGTGGCTTTAAATTGGTTTAAATCGGTCAAATCCTGAGAGTTGATTTGTGTTACTTAGGACACTTGCTCAAGTCTAATGTTCCCTTCACTTGACTTGTGATTTAATAGATTCCCAGCCTAAAAGTCATTTAGAAAATCCTCTATAGAGATAACCCCAATTACTGCCTCTAAAGACACACATGCAATACACTGTGTGATGTACTCAGGAACTGTGAGCTCAGAGTTTGCAAGATGATGACAATGAGAAGATAAAGACCGAGAGGGACAGAGACCCACTCAGACAGGAAGCGAGGAGTGTTCCATTTGAATTAAAGTGAGGTCAAAGGTCAGAGCACAGGGAAAAGCTGATGATGGCACAGGAGGCCTGAACTTGAGCACGACCTGTGTCTACTCCTCTTCTGTGGAATTTATGTGTATGTGTGTGTGTGGATGTGTGTCAGCATTTACTTAACACTTCTCAATCCCTCGATTTATCGCTCTCTTCGTGCCTTCTACTTTAAAACATCGCACACAATAGTCAAACTGTCCTCTCCTTGTTCTACCTATCGCTGTGTAAATACCCTCAATATTTAAAAGACTAATTGAAGTTGTTTATGTACAAGATTTCACTAACAGAGGTCCATTTAAAACTATGTCTGTGGAAGTGACACCAGATCTGTATCTGTACAAAGCTCAGTTGTGGTAAAAATCATATGAAATCCAGTCACACAGCAAAGCATATAATCTCAAATCCACAGATTATCTGAGCTGTAGCTTCTTTAAAAGGCTAAATAACCTGTATTGTTCAACTTTAAGTCAATATGTTTCTTGGGGTGTGTGTGTGCGTGTGTGTGTGCGTGTGTGTGTGCGTGTGCGTGGAGAAAGGGTTGCAAAATGCTGAGAAAACAACTGCACACGGCAGTTTATTGTCTCGATAGATTAACAGCTGGACGCCCCTCCCGTTAAACAACACCGTGACAACACGGTGATATGTAGCAGATTATGGACCATAAGTTTGATAGGGATGCAACAGCTCGGTACGTTGTATTTGCAGTATGCGTTCTCATGGTCCCTCACAAACAACTAGAGAGATTGCTGTAAAGTTAACTGCAGGCATTCTTCACCTCTAGTGTCCTAATTTGGCAACAATTTCCATTTCCTGAGTCATTTGTTCAAAATGAATGACGTCACTTTGAGCTGTACCATGTGTTTAGTGTTTATTTCATGGGGCTAATACTGTAATATAAAAAGGACATTACAGTATGTGAAGAATACATCTAATTTGCTTCAAGAACATGTAAGCATTATGAGTACATCTAGCATTTAGCTCAAACCACTGCTGTGTCTAAATGCACCTGTACAGATCAAAAAACCTACTGTAGTTCCGTTGGCAAATATAAGCATCTATTTTTTCATCGTACCTTCAGTCTAAAGGTTAAACTGTCTGTTTGCTAAAGCAAGATGGGACTCGTGGTAATAGCTACAATTATTTCAGTGTAGTACTGAGGATGCTGTACAGTGGATCTGAGAGATCGCTTTGATTGAGCAGATATACATGAATGTGTGCTTGTGCTCATTTATTCTCTCTCTACCTGTGATAACCAACTCGCACTCACATTCACTGAGTGAATGGGTTAAATGCAGAGAGTAATTTCCCTCTGCATTACTCTCTTCCTTCCCTACTGGATGACCGAGAACCTTCACAGACTTAAGAACTTGTCCCCTGCCAGATTACATCTACCCAAATTTTATGAGTTTATGAGTCCTGTGACAGTTGATGACAGCATATTTTGTCCACCAATAGGCAAAACAACTGAAAATACAACACTTTGGGCTTTTATTACCTTTGACAGTTTGAGAAGGGATTTGTCAGTTCCCCAAGTTTTGTTGAAACTTTGGGAACTCATCTCATCTAAATTAACGAATCCCATCTGTGACCAGTCGTATTAGGTTGTCGTAAATGGATGCAAAACTTTTTGCATGTGCTTATAAATAGTTTCTATTTTCTCCTTTTGGACTAGTTAAAAAAAAGCCTCATCACATCTTTTAATACGACAAGTACAACAAACTACCTCTCCCTCCAAAGTAGAAAGGAGCTCTGCTGGCTTCAAGCCATGTCAACAAACCAAAGTGTTAACCAATGAACTGTGCTAGTCGGCTCTGAAATGATTCATACAGCCTACTGTATATACATGTAGTGATTTTTTTTCATGACAGTACAAAAATTGTAGTTTCTTAACTTATCAAAAGACGGCTTTTTTGTTTCTCCAAGCCTTGAGAAGTGTTAATTACACAGAAGGATAAAAATGCAGAGACAATTTCTTTAGTACAACTAATGGGAAAAGACCATCAACGATTTGAAACCTCCTCTGCAGCTGCCGCCAGACCCCAAGGCTAGTGGGTGCTTCCTGACAAACTGGCCTGTCTTTATTGATGACAGTGATTGATCACAGCCTCTGGGATGCTATGAGCAATAGTTATTTTTATTTAAAAGCTCTTAAGGAGGCATAGAATACATGCACACACACACACACACACGCACACACAC
>NW_024582645.1:317024-324103 GCF_018398535.1 Haplochromis burtoni | reverse complement strand
ACACACACACACACACACACACACACACACACACACACACACACACACACACATATATATATATCTATACAAACACACATTTGTAGTCTTCCTGTGAAACTGGTCATTCACCAGCAAAGCAGTTGCACTAGTCATTGGTTCTCCTTTCCATGTTAGCAGCTAGGTGTATTTGCAGGGACTGGAACAAACCTGCAAGGCTTTCAACCCAATGATTGGGGTTCAAGTTTAGTACAAGACCATATTAAGGCACCAAAACTATTTGGTTGGGAGAAGGACTATAAAGATCTTCTTAAGGTCATCCAACACAAATTAGAAAGGCATGCATTACATCACGAGGATGATGTCCGTCTTTCAATATATTGAAAAATATTTTTCACCCATGCTTAGTGAAGCTGTTCACACCAAATTGGACCACTGCACTTGTTAACAAGTGTGCTTGCAGCTCAAAATACACACTAGTACTTAATGATATGCAAATAGTAAAATGATACTATTTTACCTCAGACACACAGCTAGATGCTGTTCTGGGGCAATCAGCTCTCTGAAATGATTTCTCTGCCTCTTCAGATATAGGCCCAAATCTGCCAACAAGAGCTCTATCTGCCCCCCTGACATCCTGAAATATGTACTAAAGCAGCCGTGATATAGCTTCGAGTCGTGGATCTAACCTCGAAATTCTCCCCGTTGCTGTTTTCCCGTGAGAATAGGATGAACCCAGAATCTGTGTTTCTTCCTTTTCTTGTTTAGCAGCATCAGGAAGAATTTATCATCACTTTATTTTCCCTTAATTTTTTGGAGGATGATTTTTTTTTTTTTTGCAAAATTGCAGTGCATTCAGTGTATACGCGTTACATGACAAGTTTAGATCAGCAAAATTTGGAATTTTGAGTTCTTTTTCTGCGCTGCGTCACGTGCGTAATGGCATTCATTACCACTACAGGATAGTTAATCCTAAAAGCCAACTTTGATTTAAAATGATATGTTTGCGAAGATGATTTATGGCATTACTCTAAACCGTCTTTTAAAAGGAACGATGCTCAGACTGCACAGTTGTGTGCATATCAAGCCAGACACACACACACACACAGACACACACACACACACACACAGAACCCAGCTAGGGGACTTGCTGACATAATCAATAAGCAGAGGGGAGCATAGTGGATGCACAGCCTTGTCTAGCCAGGCCTCCCTTGTGTGACATGACCAACATACCAGATAGAATCTGTCCACAAATCTACAATGCACCCTTGCTTTGTTGCTTTAATTCTATTTTTCTGTGCTGTATCCTCTGTTTACACATTTTTTCCCCTCTCGCCAGCTGTGACCCTCTCCCTCTTCCGCTGTTTCTCTATCTTGTTTTGTTTCCACCTAAAAGACAAACCTTGCTTTCTGTCTTCTTCATTTCAGTGGATGTTTTTACTCATCATCGCGAGCCACCACCACCCTCCACCCTCTGCATCTGCATTTTTCCCAACTGCTCCGTATCCCTCCATTCATATTGAATGTATGTGTGCAAGTGTGCTGTGTGGGTTTAGCTATTAATTAATCCCACAGTGTGTGGACCTCTGTGGTTCTGGGAGTGGGGTGCAAATACTCCCATAAGAAGCCTTAAGGGGTAAGGAAGCTGCAAGCTAACAGCTCAAACATTTTAATCACAAAGCAGCAACTGATGTAATATACTAAACCACAGTGTGCACGTGTGTGTTAGCATGTATGTAAATACACAGGTATAGTATGCTGAGACAGAAACTGCAGAAAGTGCAAGCAGATAATAAGAGTGTGCATTACAATTATGCACAACACGCTTTTTGGAAGATAATGAGTACACACACACACACACACACACACACACACACACACACACACACACACACACAGACTACACTCCAAGAGGTGGATTTATTTCCCCTTACAAAATAAATCCACCTCTGGGGGTGCTTCTCTAGTCAGTAGAAACTGTATATCTCTGGCTGCTTGACAGTAGATCAAACTCTGGCCCATTAAAACATCTCACTGGTTTCATGTGTGTGTATGTGTGTGTGTGTGTGTGTGTGTGTGTGTGTGTGTGTGTGTGGTGTGTGTGTGTGTGTGTGTGTGTGTGTGTGTGTGTGTGTGTGTGTGTGTGTGTGTGTGTGTGTGTGTGTGTGTGAATGAGAGTGAGGGAAAAACAGAGAGAGAGACAGAAAGAAAAAGAGAGAGAGCTCATGGTGCAGCCCACAGCCAACTCAGTCTAAATGGCTCCTTAGAGAATCACTAAAGCGGAACAATCGATTTCAACAATGGATGGCTTAAAGAATGAAAAAAAGGACCATGGTGTCCTTTCCTCTAACTTCAGTGTAAACTATTAACTGATTCCCTTACTAAAGGGGAAGATAATGAGCGAGGCGTCCTATTGGAGCAGTAATGGCTTCTCAAGAAGCACTGCCTTACTGCTACGTTTTCACCAGCCACTGTGACAATGACTGGATTAATCTTTGATACCCAATTAAAGTAGTTAGATGAAGTGAATCGTGAGCTCAGATGCTTACATGTAATTAGAATACACATTCTTAGTTATGTCTCTTGATTTTCAGACGAATTGAGAGCCTTTAAAGTCATACCAACAAACGTGTGAAAATGCTGCACATCAGAGGAGGACTCTGGATGTGTGGGGTGTAATCCAAATTAAATTCCAATTAAGCTTTTGTACCAGTGTTCAAGCTTTCTCTGGCATCACAAGCCTTCGTTGTAAGAGTAGATGTAGTGCAGTTGCATCACTGCCATGTCGCCATCTGGCGTCTTGATAAAATGTGCTGAGGTTTCTCATCTGTGTCGAGCTTTCACACCTGAAGGGAAGCCCATACCGACGGAACTAAAATACTGTCACAGCTTACGATGGTCTGGTTAGCCACCACCATCTGTCTCTTTTATGTAGAGTGCTTAACAAAATTAATTAAATCACCACCCAATGTAAGGTTTATGCCACAGTTGCCTAAATTTACGGGATTGGTAATGACCAAAATCATTTTTTATGTTTCTTTAATGGTTAATTAGTGTTATCCATGAATGTTTAAATTCACTGTTTTACAGAAAAGCAGAAAAAAGAGTAAAGGAGTTACACAATTATACTTATTTTCTTGGATTTCTGAGCTTCATTAGTTTGGGACTTGTCTGTGAAGTCCAGTATGCCAGCTCAAATTTTGAGTATAAAAACGTGAATTTGGATTCTTATTTGCCTAATAAATAACAATATAACCTTTGATTTTAATAAAATGTGTCTTTTATGAAAGGTGGTCTGTTAAGCACTTTTCCCCAATTCTTCGACTACCACATCCATGATGCCACACTATCAGCTTTGATCAGAATACAGGATAAGGTTGATGCTTTTTTCTTTCCTGTAATCTACACTGAACAAAAATATAAACGCACACTTTTTCATGAGCTGAACTTAAAGATCTGAAACATTTTCTACATACACAAAGGACCCATTACTATCAAATATTGTTCACAAATCTGTCTGAATCTGTGTTGGTGAGAACTTCTCCTTTGCTGAGATAATCCATTCCACCTCACTGGTGTGGCATGTCAAGGTGCTGATTAGACAGCATGAATATCTCACAGGTGTGCCTTAGACTGCCCACAATAAAAGGCCACTCTAAAATATGCAGTTTGATCACACAGCACAATGCTACACATGTCGCAAAACCAGTCAGTATCTGGTGTGGCCACCCTTTGTCTTACGCAGTGCAACACATCTCCATTGCATAGAGCTGATCAGGTTGTTGATTGTGGGCTGTGGAATGCTGGTCCACTCCTCTTCAATGCTTGTGCAAAGTTGCTGAATATTGGCAGGAACTGGAACGTGCTGTCATATACGGCAAGCCGAGCATCCCAAACATGCTCAATGGGTGACATGTCTGCTGCCATGCAAGAACTGGGATGTTTTCAGCTTCCAGGAATTATGTATAGATTCTTGCAATATGAGGCCGTGCGTTATCATGCTGTAACATGAGGTTATGGTCATGGATAAATGGCACAACAATGGTCCTCAGGATCTCAACACGGTATCTCTGTGCATTCAAAATGCCAACAATAAAATGCACTTGTGTTCATTGTCCATAACCCACCATGGGCCACTCAATCCACAACGTTGACGTCAGCAAACCACACGACGCAACACAAGCTGTCTGCCATCTGCCCTGAACAGTAAAAACATCTGTCAACGTGCCAGACACCATCGAATGTGAGCATTTCCCCACTCAAGTTGGTTACGACAACAAACTGCAGTCAGGTCCAGACCCCGAGTAGGATGCCGAGCATGCAGATGAACCTCCCTGAAATGGTTTCTGACAGTCTTTGCAGAAATTCTTTGGTTATGCAAACCGATTGTTGCTGCAGCTGTCCGGTTGGCTGGTCTCCACCTGGTCGACCATCCTGGAGGTGAACATGCTGATGTGGAGATCCTGGGCTGGTGTGGTTACACGTGGTCTGCGATTGTGAGGCCGGTTGGATGTACAGCCAAATTCTCTAAAATGCCTTTGAAGACAGCTTATGGCAGAGAAATGAACATTCATTTCACAGGCAACAGTTCTGGTAGACATTCCTGCAGTCAGCATGCCAACTGCACGCTCCCTCAAAAGCTGCAACATGTGTAGCATTGTGCTGTGTGATCAAACTGCATATTTCAGAGTGGCCTTTTATTGTGGGCAGTCTAAGGCACACCTGTGAGATATTCATGCTGTCTAATCAGCACCTTGACATGCCACACCTGTGAGGTGGGATTATCTCGGCAAAGGAGAAGTTCTCACCAACACAGATTTAGACAGATTTGTGAACAATATTTGATAGTAATGGGTCCTTTGTGTATGTAGAAAATGTTTCAGATCTTTAAGTTCAGCTCATGAAAAATGGGAGCAAAAACAAAAGTGTTGCATTTATATTTTTGTTCAGTGTATATTTAGCATAATTGAATGAAGCTACTCTGAATGCAAGATTAGAAGCACATTTTCCTTAAAATAACGAACTAATCTTAAAGTCAGACTTACCAGACTGACTGAGTTCTTATCAAAACATTATTTCCTTTATACACCAAAAGCACACATCACATCAGCAAATCAGTCTCCAACGCGAGTCGCAACTTTGGACTCCTCTCATGCACAAGGTCACTCCTGGTCAATTATATAGTTATTTCTGCTTGGTCAAGCAATTTGGATTTTAATCTCATGGCTGTTATCTCAAAATCCACTTTATAAAGTATATAGCGAGCCAGCCAGCAGAACACATCTTCCTCGTTTGCAGATGTTCTTCAGTGAACAGGCTTGGATCACCTCACAGGCAATAACAGTGCAGGATTAAGGGAGGACAGGGTAGATAATTCTATTATAATATGACCACAGGGAAAAAATAAAATAAAATAAACAAACTCATGACAAAACGTGTCAGAATGTCAACAGTCAGCTCAATGCCTCTGCCTCCTTCGCCTCCTCCCTTCACCATAACAGACCTCATTACGGAGTACTTTGGAGATTGTCTAAGAGGCCGCTGCTTAAGATGAAAGAACAATTAGTGTCAGAAAGCATCACTCTGTGCAGTCTCTGACACTCCACGAGGGCTATTATCACATCGGTTTACTGTGAATGGATGTACAATGAAGATCTGGTCCTGTAAACATTGTTGAGGCACACAAAAGGAGCACGGCATGGGGTGTCGTTCTCACCTGTCCCTGTTTGGGAGTCTTCGTGATGACTGGATCAATAAGCATGCTTTTGTTTGCATATGATTTCCCTCCATGTTATTAAGCTTAAAACGATGATCAAAATGAAGTCTGTGTACACAGGAATGTATGAGGGGAAAACGTCTTTGAAGTGTACTTGCCACACACAATCTGCAGCCCGCCTTCTACTTTCAAACATGGTCACATTTTTGAGGAGTAAGTCAAACCCTCCAAATACAGGACGCGAGGAAGTGCACTAACACTAACAGGCCCATTAAACATTAACAGTACTTGTATTGATTTGAAAGGGTAACTGTGTAAAAGTTTCTACAGCAGAGTCTCAGGGGAAGCAAGAAGATCAGGAATTCGATGGCTACCGTTGGTTCTGGTGATCATTAGTGCTAATAAACTGGAGACATCACAGCATGCCCTTTCTTGAATTCACATTTCATTTGATAGCCATTTTTGGGGGGATATACTACCTTTCAGGCCACTGAAGATAATTTAGACAGTTTATTTAGAGGAATCTTCTTTTTAATCAATTCAATTTCAGCAGTAAAGAATGATGAATTATACAAGAAAAAGAGAAGATGTATTAAACTCTGTGGATGATCATTTGGCATTCTGTTTGTTGCCTTTCCGTGTTTTGCCATGCTGAGTTTCTCTTCATGCAGGAGAGCAGATGGATCAAAAGGTTTTTCACTGAAAGGCCAGTGCAGACCTGCAATAGATGTGTAAGTGGAGCATTGTGTGAGAACTGCCTGTGACATACTGTCAAGTCTACCTCCAGTCCCAAAGGTCTAGTATGTAAATGATTGCTGGAGGTGCTTTTCTTGTAGTAGCTGTAATTAGGATCATTTCTGACCAAGGTAGCCAACATTTCAACATGTGGTAAATGAGAAAGAGTTACTTTAGGTGAAGGCTTTATCTCCTATGTCGTGTCCAGAATAAAACGGCATGGCATTTTGGCTTGCCAGTTTTTTTCTGTCATGTTTTGCTTTTCTTTTCCTCAGGGTTTGTGCAAATTCCCTGTTCTCTGCAGTCCTTGTCAGTGCCACGTCTACTGCTGACCTGATGTGTACCAGGGGAAGCCATGTGTTTTCTGTGATACACAAGTTTCAGCATGTGCTGAGACCTAGAGTCTTTCAAGCCCTCTATTACTTGCAGGCAAGTACAAATCTCTGTTGCAATAGCAAGGCCACGATCACTCACTAACTTTCTACATGCAAGCAGGGGCAATCCCCCATCAGCCACACCAGCTGTACTAATAAAAGACTTTAAAATCAGCTGAATCTGATTGGCTGTTCTGGTCTCCAATCAGCTCGAAATGACGAAATGCAATATCCCAGAATCCATTTCGTCCAAAACTCAAATGAGGCAGTGG
>NW_024582645.1:272658-316999 GCF_018398535.1 Haplochromis burtoni | reverse complement strand
GGAGCGGATGATTCACTGTGGTGAGCCTTAAAAGGAACAGGAGAAAAAGAAGATGCACATATATGACATCGGACAGCCATACACCTTGTTGTCTGATCGTGTCTTTATGTTTATTATACCCATTATTTTGGTTCTTGATTTCAATTGGCAATCTCTACATTTACTCTGTCACAGGCTGGGTCTCTGACCCAGCGCTCTGAGTTCATTTTGTATTTGTCTCATTTTAGATTTGTGATTAGTTTGTGTCATTCCTATTTAGCTTTTAGTTAGGTTAAAGGCAGTTATTATTTATTGTTTCCTTGGTTTCTTGTTTGGTTCTTGTATCGTTCATCACGTGTTAGGTCTGTTAAGCTTGTGTTGTCATGTCTAGTTTCAGTGTTTCCTGTTTTATTTTGAAGGAGTCGTGTGTTCTTTGTTCATTGTATTTAGTTTCACTTCCCCTGTCCTGTCATTAGGCTCATGTCAGTCAGCTGTTCCTATGGCGTTATTTTTGTGCCACTATTCTGAGCGCACGTAGAAAAAAGTTTGCAGGTGCAAGTGTTGCAATTTGAGACAAATTTATTTTGAGCTAGGGCTGAACGATTATGGAAAATAATCTAATTGCGATTTTTTGCCCCAATATTGCGATTGCGATGCGATATGCGATTATTTTTTAAGGTCTTTGTCTTCTGTATTATTAAACAAAGACAAGCAATACATCATATAGTATGGCCAATACTATATTACATTAATTTTAAACTGTTCTTTCCTGGAAGACAGACCTCTGTTATGATGACATGAGGTGATGCATGAATTGATGACTGACATTTTTATTTAACTTCTTCAATCACAACAGTATATTTGAACATACACAATAGTTTATTTTTAGCTTACAAACATCTGAGCATAAAGTGCTGACAAGGAACCCTGGTGTAAACATTAAAATGAAAGTCAGTACAATGTGCAGATTGCAGAAATATACATAAAAAAAATCAGTGGCTTTACCACACTCAGTTTTTCGACATCTGTGAACTACTAGACAGTCATTCAATTAAAAAATAATATTAAATAAATAAAACTAATAAATAAAAAATACACACATCTTACTGATCTCTGCAGTCAGTAACATTACACATAAAGTGCAAACATAATAGCAATTGTATAAACACACACACAAACACGCCTTTAAAATTTAAAGGCGTGAAATTGGACGGTCTAGTTCTGATTAGCGTCACCGCTGTCTCGGTGGAGTTTAATAAACTCGGCCGTCTGCTTCTTGCTATCTAAAATATAACCAGACACTGGTGTAAATTCTCGACTGTCTCATACTTCTGTTTAATCAGTTTTCTGTTTGACGTTTAGTCAGCTGTGTGAAAACCAAGGAGGAACCCACCCGGGGGATTAATAAAGTTTTATTTTATCTAATCTAATAACTTTAATCTCAGCCAAACCGATTTACTCACGAACAAACAAAACACTGAAAAAAGCCCAACAATAACATTTTTAGGTTGTCTAAGTGACTTATATATTACGTTTAACCCGAGCAGCGAAACTCCGCGGTGATCTGAAAATGATGTGCCGGGAGTTGTGCCGTTCTCGGCCGCATCAGTAACCCTCGAGCTCCCGGCTAGCTGTCGAGCTGGTGGGTAGCAGACGCCTCTGAAAACGTCGAAGCACTTTTGCAAATATGGGATATCTTGATAAACCGAGCAGATATTTGATGTTTACACAACTACTTTCTCGCCTGAAAATATGTTAAAAGTTTATTTTGTGACCCAGAAAGATTAGTATGAGTAATTTTAAAACTTAGTAGCGGCCGCCATTGCTGGAAACTGGAGTTTGGCTGGGCCGCGCTATGAATTCTGGGATATGGTAGGCCACGAAGGACACACCCGACCCATCCTTCAAATTCGGGGAAAAGGAGGACGCATTTGTCGGCTGCATTCGGAGGAGTCTACGAATTTGGACAGCCTTCGGCGCGTCGCTGTGACGTAATCGGTCTACAAATGCGGCCTCAGGAGGATGCAGCCCATGAATTTGGACATGTCCAGAGTATAATCGCAGCCTTTGCGGTTAGAAAATTGCACTTGATCATGTCGCGATATTATCGCAAATGCGATATATCGTTCAGCCCTAGAAGAAAAGCTCAATTTGGGTGAACAAAATTCATTCCTGAGTGCAAAAAATGTATTTCAGTGTTTGCTATTATCCACACATACACAATAGCAGCCCCCTCGCTCAGTTTTTGCATTTGCGCTCGCTCACAATGTGTTTTGCTCGCGCTCTCAACATTTCTGCCCGTGCGCGCACAACTCTTTCTCTACACCGTTATATTTGTGCCACAAAACCAGCCAATCACAGACTTGGATGCAAAAAAATCTGATTGGCTGTTCTGGTCTCCAATCAGCTCGAAATAATGAAATGCAATATCCCAGAATCCGAAAGAATCTCCAAAAATGTTAGAACACTTATGCAAATATGTGATGTCTTGATGAATCGAGCAGGTATTAGAAGTTCACACAGCTACATTTTCGCATGAAAATATCTTAAAAGTTTATTTTGTGACCCAGAAAGAGTAATATTTCAAACTCTGCCACTCTGTGTTCCTCCAAAAAAAAAAAAAAAAGATATATAAGTCAAATCAGAGAACACTTTAGATGCACTTGAGCAGCTCTATATATACATAGTATATATCTTTTACTACTGTGTGTTTCTGTGCGTATTTACCATGTTTAGCTACAACTGCAGTGGTTTCATCAAGCTGAAGTAACGCTTCCTGCTTTCATCCGTTTGGTTTGGAGCCCAATAAAAATGTTCTTAGAGAAATGCCCGCAGGCCTGTTAGAAAGCTGTTGATAGTAACTACCCACAGTGCAACAATGCAGCAAGATGTTTGAGCACATGAGCATAAACTAAATTTAAAAAAGCAGGAATCTTAAATCACTTCTGCCAGTAAGAGTCCTCGGATGGGGTAGATGTTTGCTTAGTTGACAGACAATGGAACAATGCATCTATTTTACACATGAGGCTATCATATTTCTTTACCTCTGAATCATTACATGCCATTCTATCAAGTTCATCGCTGGCTTTCTAATTTTTTTCCTGTAGTCTCAACAAGAAGCCTTAGGCATCTCTGCGTAATCATCGATACAGTAGTGAAATCACACATGCGACTGCAAATGGAGTAGGCGCCCATCCACAGTGCTGAGTAGGAAGGGCTGACATTGACGTCTGCAGCTGTCTTAGATTTCATTTGATGTGTTGATAGCCAATAGCAACAGCAGCACATTCTTTCTGCTGATACAGTAGTGTCTGTATACCAAAACAAAAGCAACACTGTTTCTGCAGCTAGCAGAAGAAATTAGGCGGCAGCGTCTTTCAAGTATACAACACTGAGCAAAATAATAGCTTCTTTCACAGCCCGGGGAATGTGTTTTGTAGAGACTCAACTGAGTGGATGTCATCCAGTAGAACAAAGATGGACATTGATAAAGCCATTGTCCCTGCTTCCTGTGAGGAGGAGAAAAGAAACGCTCTACTGTGTAGCCCAAAAAGAGAAAAAACTAATGTTCTGTGTCTTTGTATTAAGTGCATTGTGATTAGGTTTGTTTGTATGTGAGTATTTATCTACAATTGAGACAAAAAGGAGAAGAAATAATTACATGCATGCTTAAAAGAAACCGATAACTCCTTATTCCTGTCCAAAATCTCCTGTTGAATCAATTCCCTCACAGTCTCCTTACTTTATTAGTGCTGAACTGATTTATAACCACTCGAATGACTAGGAGAATAATGCTGACGTGATAACTGTAACTGTAAAACCCAGTAAAGCCTTTGACTTAGATTATGTTATTACAGTGTTCATGTGCAACCTTGAAAAACTGACTTTCACTTCCATTTTTACAGTTTCCAGCACTAAAATGAAAGGAAAGAAGCTCTTATTAATATATATATATTTAATTATTACTTTTGATGAAACATTTATCCCGATGACAGCCTTGTGCCTAAAATTACAAAAGTTCCTACCTTGAGGGATGACGGCATCTTGTTAACCTTCGGTGCACATTTTAATCACAACACAAACGGAGCCGTGAGCTCAAAGTGAATAAACAAGGATGTGAGGACATAACAGTTTGATAACTGTGATATTCTGTTTGATCATATTATTTGGGACTAGGCTGATTAAAGGCTTATCTGTTTTTCCACATTATGTTTGGAGTCAAAATTATCATGGGGTTTACTGATGATCTCTTTTAAGAATATGCTATAAACTGCAAAGCTAATCAAATTCTAACCCGAAGTCAACTTCCAACTTGTATGCTCATTATAGTCAATTCACAATTTGCATCGTTTAGTTTAAGAGTGAAGAAAGCCTTTCAGTTCTCTGTTTTTGTGCATCAGTTTCTACTTCAAACAGAGGCATTCTTTGTGTCTTTTGGGCCTCTTAGCTCTGGCCCCTCTTCAACACACACCCAGCGAATGAGCCACTGCTATTCCTCCCTAGCCTTGCGCAGGGAGGACATTGCACTCCTTGCATATTAATTGGCTCATTCATCCTGCAACGAAGCTTCCACAGTAAAGCCAACAATTAGTCCCTTCCTTTCCCTGCTCCTCCCCCTCGCCTTCCCGGAAGAGAGGAACCCTAGCCTGGTTCGAGCAACCTATAATAAGCCGGCCACTAATTATGGAGCAGAACCCTGCGCTGACAGCAGAGGCTAAAGACTCAAAGTGTTGGGTGTGTGGAGTTAGAGAGATTATTTTCAAGGTTGGCACTGACAGGCAGCAATTTCATCTTTGCACTCCTGCCATCTAAACTGCTTGCCTCTTAAGTTATTCACTCAAATATTGAGAATGACACTCAAGGTTGAGAATGGAGCTATCATTCAGCAGTAATATAATAGAGGGGACTTGGCTGGGGACTGTAGATTGAGGCATCAGTTGGGTGACTGCTTTGAGAGGTAGAGGAGATTATTGTTGTTTTTCTTGGTTAGGAGCCATCTTCCTCTCAGCAGCAAGTGGAGGTAAGAACAGAGAACCAATGATACAGCTGCAATAAATTTGATTTAACACATACCCAGATTTTCCCTCGGTGATATGACCTTTTATTTCACAGCTGGGACAAGAGACTTTAATGACTTGGGTAGAGGCCAGCATGGCACTAAGATGGGCAGGCAGTAGGACTGTGTGGCACCACTTAGCCTCCGTCAGTAATGGCTTAAACACCTCCTTCCCTCTGCTCCATCACAGTGGTACAGCTCTGCCATCCCTCATGCTGTCCGTTTCTGTCTCAGCCTCTCTCTCTCACACAGAAAACACAAACACACAACAGACCGAAGGTCCACAGCAGACTGAAAAGGCGGGCGCAGAGAGGAGGAGAATAGGGCGAAAGGGTAAGTGGAGAGAAAATAGAGAGGTACATTTATAGAGAGGGAGGACATTGAGGGTGCCATCAAAGAAGTTGAAAGTCTTGTGAAAAGAGGCAAAGACTGAAAAGGAACTCATGGCCCCACGTGAGCTTGACTCGCCGTATCTTTCCACTGAGGAAGGAGACAAACAACTATTCTTGTCCGAGGGAATGCCTTGGCCAAATGGCACGAGGTGGATTGAAACTTTGACTCATCATAACAGCTCAGGGATAATGCCTGCGCCAGTGAAAACATCCCTGTCAAATGTTCACTAGCAAAAATAATTAAGAAAAAAGTTGTCCCTTTAATGACTGAGTCCTTCAGCTTTCTTATCTCCACCAGCAGCTGGTCTGGACTAGGTTTCGCTCATGTGTCCATGCCGTTCACAGGCAGCGCCATTTTTATGTTATTTTGTGTAATATTCACACTGGCATAAAAGGCTTCCTAAATATTAGGCAGTAAAATAAGCATCCACTGGGCTCATATTGTGAAGAGACTCCAGTCAGCTTAGAAGAGGGTAAGATCTGTCACTTTGAAGGACAAGCTCCAGCCACACACTGCTGTCTCTCAACATTTGCTCTGAGAACATTCACTGTTCATAACTTTTTCCTTTATCCTTTTTTTAATGCAACTAGACTCCTAAAATTTATTCTGCCTTTCTCTTCCTCTACTTTTTTATCTGTATGTAATCAAAAACTAAGTCACATGACTGCACTTCTCAGGCAAAGTCAACAGTGAGTCAAAAGCAGCAATGGTGAAAAAGCTAAATAAATCAAAGAAGCACTGGAACCTGGCAACCTGGCTGGGAGTACGTACAAAGAAAAGAACTTTGATGGACTTGATGTTTAACTTTATGTGTTATGATTGTATTACGGTTGCTAAAATCCACCTTTACAAACCTTCATCTCTGCTCTGTATTTGGTTATCAGATATAATGCCAGTTGTGTGCTGGTGACAGAGATATAATTCCAATTAGTTAGTTAGGTCAGCGTATGAAATGACCCCAATGCAATAGCCAATCAGCTAGCCAGATTTTGGTCTACTTCAGCTAATAATAGAACTGTCTAATCAATAATAGCCTCCAATACTGAGCTCCTCACACAGATACATACGCAAACACGCACATACACAAAATATCTCTCTTCCTCATTGTCCTAATTCAGAAGCCTGCAGGTCAGCAATTTGTCTCTCATCATAGATGCCTGGTATAATATCCAGAAAGCCCTGTTTTAGTCATAATAACAAAGTGAACAGTCAACACGGTGCCTTACACGTGCAACTGGTACTTCACTTCAGACATTTCCAATCTCCCCCATATTAGCTAACAGTAAACAGCCACACACACACACACTGAGGGAAGTCAGTTCTCTGGTATTCTTGTCCTTAATGAGCCTGGGAGAAAATCAGGAGAGACAGCATAAAGCACATCAGCGCAGGCCAGGAAACAAGTCCAGGAATCTGCCACTTTAATGCCTTGCCAATGAAGTCTCATCTCGTCTTTATTACCTGTCATAAGGCTCCAGTGTTCATGCATGTGTTCAGTTTAATTAAACCTAATCCACATGGAAAGAAAATAACAACAACCAGGTACGCTGACTGCATTATTTTTTCAACCCTCTCTGGGTTTGCATGCTCAAAAAGGGCACTGCAGTAATTAATTGGAGCCTGGAGGTTGGAAGGTCCAAGCCTATCGCATCAGGTCAATACGGCGGCAAGGGCCATGGCTGTCCTGTAATAAGCTGACATAGTTAGGGCCGTAATTGGCTGGCGCAGTCGAGCGACAAGGGCAGGCAGGATGAAAGCGCTGACCGTGGAAAATTAGAGAGGATGGTTTAAGATTGATCACCGAAAACCTCTCCACCAGGCTCCTTCGCTCATAATAACCCACAAGGATTATAGAGCGGCAGGCAGACTAATCTGAGAAAAGGAGTATAATTGCAGAGGCCATATCTCAGAGAGTGTTAGCTTTTTAAGCCTAGTCATCCTTTTGTGAAAGATGATGCCTTGTTAAAAAAAATTAAAAAAGCAGTAGACAAAGAACAAAGAAAAGTTCATCTTGCAGAACTGCTAATTTATCCCTTTGTCCAACAGTCTCTTGGATACTTATACGCTAACTGGATGTCTCTCCGGGTATTGTCCTTGATAGGAGAGTGCTCAGTGAATATAGCTTCAATCATTCCCGGGCTCAACGAGGCAGGTAAAAAAGATGTCAGGAGCCATGGTGACTGCGGTAAATGAAGACATAAAGCTGAGCGCGCTCCATCACAGGACTCTGCCGGGATGACAGTATTGACAGTCACGACTGTTTGCTGTTTAGCCTAATTGCAATACTGATTTCCATATAAACAAGCCACAAATTGTTACTGATGTTTTGTTAAGTCAGAGCACATGGACTAGCAGTGAAATCCAGATTGCTCTCAGTGAGCTAAGGGATGAGGAAAAGTCCTAATTAGAGAGAAAGGGACATGAGGATGGTTGAATGGTGGTTGGGGGAGTGACTGCAGGATGCGCAAATTTCAGAAGGAAGGGTAGATGGAACCTAACACTAATCTATGTCTTGTTTTTCTTGCTTCCCAAAGCTAGCAATGGTTGGCTGTGCCATGCTTGAACACGTGCACACAGCTGATGTGGAACTCAATTCATTTGAAGAGCTGCCAAAACACATATATTCATTTTGCTTTCTCACCAACGTGACAAATGAAATGCTCCGAAGAGCCAAGAATATGCCCTCCAAATACAAGTAATTAGCAGTTTTTACTGGCTGAAAAGATCTGAAATAATACACTATATGCAAAAGTTAGAAACACACATTGCTATAATACATACTTGCATTTTAAGGACCATTTCCCATAACCACCTGCAGTCACACATCATCATGAGGACAGATGACATTCATGCCAAGGCACTGGTTGACATATAAAATTCATGATCTGAAGAGATATAAAGACTTTGCGACATACACCTTGACAAATAGTTGGAACCCCTGGTATACTGGGTGCAGCATATATTTTCCAAGACTGTGACAAATATAGATAGAGATATAGAGATCCAGATATACTGCTGCAAAGGTTACCAGTACGGCAGCGCGAATCCTCCAACACTTTGTTTTTCCACTAATAGCTCTATTTTTCTCTTGCCATATATCAAATTAATTTAGTGCCTGATATGCAGTCCCGGGCTATTCTGATTTAAATAACTAATGAACCGTTTCTCACTGCCAAGCAGGAGCATCTGCTCCAAAAGACGCAGAGTCAATTTTCATAAATTTGAAACACCCTCTAGGGAATCAGAGAGAGTCAGAGAGGAACTAGAAGGAATGTGGGGGATTGGTACAAACAAGGTTAATCTTTACATGAATGCATAGCTTTATACAGATGTTGTGCCATAGTATAACCCAACACTAAGTATAGGCCAATTGTTTTGCATGTGATAAGTTTTCTGCACTATGTACTTAAAACATGGTGTGTTAAATCCACCACACTACGCAAGTACCAGAAATGAGTTTCACAGCATTTGACCACAGCAGTTGTTGTGCAAGCAGACATATTTTCAGAATATCTGTATTAAATGGGACTCTCTGCAGGCTAGCACAAACACCGTCAGTGTTGCTGGTACATATTCTTCGGCTAATGGTGGAAAACTGGTTAATGGTCCTATCTTTTTTGCTACTTACCCAATGCTGCGACCACTGAGGACGTACAGCATTCTGCACTCTCTTTTAGGATTATGAGTACTCATAGTGCACATTTCATAGCCATACTCGTCAGTGTTAATGCACTTATACATTCAAAGGAGTGAGTCGTACATATGTACTGTATCCTGTGCTATTTTGAGGCGTTAGTCTAAATCCATGCAACTGCACACGTGATTATAATGATGGAAACATCAGGGATTACTCCTACATATCTCCTATTTGTTGTCTGCAACATGACATATAGCCTGGAGTGGATAAGAATGACAAACACACATACATATATATGTGTGTGTGTGTCTTTGTCATGTCTTCATTCATCAAGTCATAATTTGGTAAAAACAAAACAAAATAACAACAAAATGCCAGCTTATAAGAAAAAAACTAAAACATATTTTTTCAAATTTCCTGAAAAATAAAGCAATTCCAGATGCAGGTATGTTTGTACTGGCATGCCACTGATCACTGAATAGCAGAAAATTGGATAAAAAAATTAGCCACCAAGTGGTGCAAAGCCACGTGAAGCTACATTAATTCAGGGCGACAGGGCAAACATATAAATATATTGCAACATCCTGAAATACCGAACATAAATTAAGTTATCAGTTTAGCTGTTCTCTCTTTGGATGCCTGTGTTGAAGGTTACATTGATGTTGCAATTATCATCTTTGCTTTTTCACGCACTGCCAATCACTACTGTTGCTCCCAAATCAAACCAGCTTCTTTGCCTTTGCAGTGCCTGTAAGACAATTGTCAGCGGATGAATGTCGACACAAAACATTTTTAAAGTTGCTCACATTAAAAATTTACAGCATTACAGACATCGCTGTGAACGATGAAATTAGTTCCAACAGTTTTTTTCTTTTGCTCATTTGTTGTTGTTGTTTTTAAATAAATCTTAGGTTGACTTCTATTAATTAGACATGAGCAATTAATTAAAGATATGTTTGCAAGATAATACATTTGAAAGACATATTACCTGCCAAAAAGCTTTAGAAAAGTCTTTGCCAGCAGTTTTAAAGAGTGACTCAGCAGATAGATGGCAAATACATCACATCCAGTCACTGAAAAACTAAATGATGTTTCTTTGATGACCCCTATTTGTAGACTTACATATAAAGTCAACAGTTCATTTTCACTGTTTCATTCATAGCTTGCAACAAAATTGTTGGTTTATCGCTGGGAAAATACAAGGGTTGAAGATGAGTTACAACGATATACCATATAAAACAACATTAGCTGCAATTTTCTTCGTTACCAGGGTGACATATTCTTCAGTGCGCAAATTGCACGCATTAAAAGTCATTTAATTTTAAAATGTGAGCAGATCATAAAAAGGATGGCTGAAAGTGTTCCTCATCTAAACCTGATCTGCACTTAACTATCACACTGTTGCAATCCCTGGTTTGAATCCTTATTCCTCTGCTGACTATTTTAAACTGCTGGCCAGATGTGCAAACAAGGCAGACAAATAAACCGCTACCTTGAAAAAGTTCCATCTCACAGAGCAGTATAACTGTGGCCTGAGGTTAGACATTTTAACACGACTCCACAATCTGCTGCACGCACGGTGCATTAGCGAAAAACACATCATGGCACATTACAGGAGCACATGTTATGAAGCAATAAAATGTGGATCAATAACTTCACATTTCCCCCTATACACAAGAAAAATACAAGGGCATGCAGCACAGAGGACAGAAAGCATGGACGCCAAACAAACTGCTGGCTTTACTAGTGGGCACACAAATGGTTGCAAAGTAAAGAGACTTTAAATGTGTTAACTCTGGATTTTTGTTTTAAACACACAAAGCCCCATTTATGGCTCGCTATTGTGACAGGTTCAGGAGAACTTTTCAGTTTTGACAGTGAAAAGAGTGGATATCAAATCAGCCAGAGTGGTAGAAATGATAAGGAAAGTGAAAAAAAAAAACCCACACCATCCTCTCTCTGTCATCACAAACTCTGATACTTCTAACGTCTGTTCAGCCGCCTAAGTCAGTGTCAGAACATCTTAAGACTTTATCATAACTTGACCCTGATACTTGGATTCAGTGTATTTCTATATCCACATGCACAAATACAACTTTCACACTGCGCAGGGAAATGCCACATTTCTTTTTTCAAAGTCGAACAGTTAAACCTAAAAGCCAATGAAGGATGTGTATATGTGATTGTGTATGTGCGAGAATGTAACCAATCAGCTCAATGAAGCCAAGATATTGAAATGACACCATTAGATGTGTCGCAAACCAATTTATCTTCCATCTCCCGCAAGTCGTTTCATTACGGCAGTCACCCTCAGAGTTCGCACACACTTCACGAACCACTCACGTCTCCATTGATTAGATGTGTTGCATCTTGAGTAGTGAATCATTTTCTTGGGACACCGAACAAAATAAATATATCAAACACAGAGTAGTCGGAGAAGCCCCTAAAAATGAGAAGGAGAATGTGCTTACTGCATATAAAGGTGAATTTATGTCTTCAGAAGCATAATGAGGATAAAATCAGTAACTGAAGTAGCTGCAAGCCTGTTTGCAATACTAATACAAGGCCAGTGTGACACATGCTTCACATACTAAGCAGATATTTAAGTTAAGAATATTTAACAACCAGTTTTTTTTTGCAAAGGTATCATTACTTAGCTTACAAGAACAACTTGGCAGCATTTTCTTGAAATCCTCTGTTGATTTTTCTTCACAGTAATTATGAAAGTGACAATTATACATTGTTCGACGCTGCCAATTACAGCTTTGCTGAACTGAGTGAAATAAAGAAGGACATGAAGCTAAAAACTTCTTCCAGAATGATCGTTTTTCTCATGCCTTTCTTTATCTGTAAACCATAATCCACCTGAGATAAGACTTGAGTGGTTCAGTGGAGCAGTACACATGCAGTAAGATGGCAAAATTAGTGTTTTAACACCTGTGCTTATCTTTGGAGGAAGACGGGAAGCATTATGCTGTAGCTTTTCTTTTTTCTTTCTTTGCAAATCTTCCATTTCTTCTCTCCCCATACATTCTCTGAAACACTGATCTCCAGCAAGATATTCGCATATTGTTTCTCCCCAAGATCAACTCCAGCTACATCACACGCAATGCCACAGTCAAAGACGAACTATGTAAGGTGCGGCGGGAATGAAAGGGGGGACATGCACGTTTACAACGGCAGCTAATTAGGATTTCTCTGAGAACGCATGTATCATTCTTTCACTCAGCAGGAGGTGATCATGTTCAAAGGTTAAGAGAGGCACCGCAATAAAAAAAAAAAGGATCATCAGAAGCGATTTGTCTCCTAACTGGCCCTTTATGTTAAAGTTTGAGACGTGATGCATTTTTTATTATCGCTATGTGGAAGTTATTGCAAAGTAATGAGGTGATTTATCTCTTCTTCAAAGCACCTCCTAAGCTCTGCTGATATAAAAAAGTACATATGGGGGCCTCTTCACTCTGCTTCAGAGAGGAAGTTTGCACAGTAATTACTAGAGGTATGGGGTTAGAGTTTAAAGCTTTATTTTTCAAACCTTATACGTGTACATGTGTGTAATGTTTCCGTTTGAGAATTCTTAAGAAACCCGAAGTTGAAAATTCATGTTCTTTTGCATGCGTGTCGATGTACATTAAATCGGTGTCTGTGGAGTAAAATCTACACTGGTGCGTTCCCCTGGTGCCGTGCAAAACTAGAAAAGGGAAGTTTTCCTTAATTACTGTTTATTTTTAAACTTGAATCAAAGCAACAAAAATGCACACCGATAACAAGTTACATTAGACTTTGGTAGAAAGTAGAAAGCTTCTTGCACAATCTGCAACAAGGAGGCTCTGCAGGTGAAGTAAATATCATCTAGGCTGCTCTCATCTGCGCATATATGTCCCACCCTTAGAAAGAATTAGCAACCACTGACTAATGAGCTCATTAGAAAGTCTTTCAGCACCTGAGTATTTAAAGTTCCCCTTCATCTATGAACTTCAAGCTATACAATGTATCAGTACTGTTTTTTCATGTGTGTGGTTAAAGAACAAAAGCTCACCTGGTCAAGCGTGTGGCCCATACACCAAGTTAGCCTTTATTCTCTGTCCTGTCCAGACAATAGAGGCTTATATGCTTAAACTTCTTTAAAACCTACACAAAATCTATTCTCCATTCATTTGCTTGATATGTGTATTCATGGGGGTGTATCCCCATCTTCGTGTAGGTTGCAGATGTGTAAGCCTCCTAGTTCCCTAATCCTCTTATTAAGTTGACCTTTACAAAGAAATTAGTGTTGAGACCTAAACCATCATCTGTTTTCAATGCGCGGCACATCCCAAGACAATTAAGGCCGCACAGAAACAAAAGAGGTGGCACTCCACGAAAATAAATAAATAAAGGAAATAATCTTTGCTGATTTACACATCCAAAAGGACTTTTAAAGAAAAACAATGTGTGAAGAAACGCAAAATGGAAATGCCACATTAGCTTCTAATATGAAAATGACAACAGGGGATAACAAGGTTAGGCGCTCCATAATAAAGACAAATCTTCTGGTGACTGACAAAAACGGAGTAGTCAAAAAATCTGAAAGAATTACTCTATTTCATTGGACATGCTGTATTGTATGTTAAACTATTCACTGTACTGTAATTTGCTTTTAAAATCAGATAATCAGGTATACCTGCTTTGCATTCTCATTTGCATGTTTATTACCTGTCAAAGAGTTACAGTATTGCATGCTTGTATGTTAAAAGGTTAAATCAATAATGTTCAAGCCTGCTGGGTTTCTGGTCCCAACCATATCATACTAAAGAAAGTATGATCAGATTAGAAATGGAGATATAATGATTATTATCATTATTATCATTATTATTATTATTATTGTTATTTTATATTCAGTACACTGTGAAACCTCACCAGCAACGACTGTGCTTAAGGTTTACGTATGCCAAAGTGACATTAAATTTAATATACTGAGAGAAATGTTAAATCAGTGCTAACATAGCTCACACACAGTAAAGAATGCTCTAGCCTAGTGTTCTGAAATGAGTGCATCCATATGTCCACTACCAAGTTACTTTGTGCTGTTATGTATACTCGGTCATTTCTTCCACATTAAGTCTTTTCATATTGTTAGGTTGAAATTGTTAAATGTTGCCATTATTGTACTTAAATTTGTAAGCCTTGGTTCAAACTGTATGATCAAAGACATTCTTCTGTTTCTGTCCTCCTCCCCGGCTGACAACTATGTGGGGGAGATAACTGGCTGTAGTGTTTAACTGTAGGGACATCCTATGTGAAGATTCTCTGTCCTTATTTAGTGAGGATGTTTCAATTCCTGCCCTTTATTTACCTGTGCTTGTGTATGGCGAGACTGTTAAAAAGGGGTGGAGCCATATACAGGGTAAGGAGAGATGACCCTTTGTGATCAGCAGGAAGTCACACAAAAACACACACATCCACACACACTCACTCACGTGCACAAACACACACACACACACACACACACACACACACACACACACACACACACATGATCGCACATGCATACATGCACACTTAGTGCCTTAGGTTTATCGCAACATAGGAGAGTTTAACAATGAATGTTTGTGAAACGGTGTGTCACAGAATAAAAGGCTGCAGGGGGGTGCTGGTCTTTGGAGTCGTTTGAGAGCGAGGGCAGAGATGCCGCCAAGGGCTTCCCTTGCTAGCAAGTAAAACTGGTTAAACTGTTCGTCTTGCTTTCTTCATGGGTTATGAGTCTCTGAACTAGCAGGCCTGCCCAACACTTATGTGCCTTACAGTTTTTTACAGACGCTAGGACACATTTCTCAATACTTAGGTCACGTTTGCAAAACTCCTCACACAGTGAGCACAACAGAAGTCTATGTGGGCTAAACTGAGGACCAGTTATCATTGTTTTGGCACAAAATGCATTCAATGACTACATCTCTCAAATTTCATGAATTATCTTCTCACTCAGACACAACAACTGCCAAAAATCTTTGTACGGACAGGACATTTTGCATGTGCTTACATACTGTTTTCAAAACTGTTAAACTTATGGCCAAAACAATAACACAATGCAAAACTTGAAAAGACAGCAAAATCCAACAGCAATATTTTATTGAAACATATTTTAAATCTAAAAATGCAGTTTAACCAGCCACAGCTTATTCTCATTGTAGATGAACATCTACACAGGTGTTACTCCTTCAATTTTTCAACTCCTTCAATTCTGGCAGCCAGAAGATTCTTTCCTAGGTGTATTGCCCTAGATGACATAAGATGTGATGTGGATGAGAACCTGTGGCCAAATGGAGAAGACCGAGTAGATTAGCATTACTATTGTATGTGTATCAGTGGATGGTGTGTATACAAATTCTTGTATTTTGGGATTACTTAGTGCAAAAAAATAAAAATACATAAACAAATATTAACGAATTCTGCATGATGTCTGATTCATTCCAGTAACATATATTGAAATTATAAACAGAGATGTGTCCTTGTTTTACACAAGAAAACACTGTGTAATGCTACATGTTGTTAGTGTTTTTTAGGTCATTGTTTTGTGGGTGACAAAGTGTGTTTGTCGGCTGTCAACCTTTGCTAGTGTTCTGGAAGAATGAGTTTATTTGAGACCTGAATAAAGTGTTTTGGTAGTTGTAGTGCATTTTGAATGTGAAATGAACTGCTTTGCCAAGCTGACGGTCAGTTAGGAGGATTGTGTGAAGTGTTTTGCAAAAGTGACCTAAGTATTGGGAAATGTGTCCTAGCGTCTGTAAAAAACTGTAATATTGCTATGTCAATAAATGACCATGAGAGTAGAGGTTTGTGGCTATGCCTAATGTGCATAGAGTCTGAAGGGTTCAGACTGCCCGCGGCACTAGTTGGACATAGAACAACCTTATTGAAAGGCTCATGGCCTTTATTAGGGTCATGAACCTGAGGAATGAAGACACTAACAGTCAAAATCTCACTAACCCTGACAAACACCAGTGAGAGTTGGCGTTTGACAGCACACTACTTCCATCATAGATTTTCTCTTTATCACTGCATCTGCAAGCAGCTCGCTCCATCCCTCTTAAGTGCAAAATTTTCCTATGCAATTCAATTTATCACGCAGACATACAGACAAGCAATCTGTAAGGCAACCACAAAACAATTAAAGCTCACAGAAAACAACATTTGGAGTGTGAAGAGACCCAGCAATTCGGTGTAGCAGCAGCAGACCATTAGCCTTTCAGTACAGCAAAACAGCACAGAGCTGGAGGGAAAAAAAACATGTCTAATTGTACTGCAGTATGTCAGCGCAATACAATTGCAAAGACAAAGTATGTCAGGCAAAGTGTGGTATGGTAAATACGGGTTGTGCTGTTGTTGCTTATGTGATGTCTGTCTGTGAAGAAGCTAGCTAAAAAGTTATATAAGAATGACCAGTAGATCAGATATTTTGACTTTACATGTTTTTGGATGGGGATGGATTTAGAGCTTAACAGCATGCAGAATATCAGAGGAAAGTGAATGTGAGTATCTAGGGCAGCTGTAATGAGTTTTCAGTGGCTTTAGAACCAGCTACACTCTATGGCTACACTACAACTGGAGCTTGCTTTTTTCATCTCATACAGTGTGCGATGCTTGTACATGTGTGCGAATCGACGCACAAGTGGCTGAATATAGAAGTGCTCACAGCATGGCAGAAATCCAGATTAGCAGAGGATGTTTAGAAAGCCATCACTGAGTTAGTTTATTATATTTTAGAGGGAATCTCATTATAAAAACTGAGTGAGTTGTATATATATATATATTTTTTTTTTACAATTTTGCTGATTGGCTACAGCTAGCTTTACAGGGCAGCACGGAGACAGTGCTAAATTAGCAGAAAGATTCACAACAGTACATGCACAGGCTACCAGGCTAATATGCCCCCAATCAATCTCATCTCTTTGCACACATATAAGCGCATACATACACACACACTCACAATGCTTATGGGCATGGAGTTGATTAGCAGCAACCTAGTTCAATAATATCCACCACATGTAGGTCACTGTAATCTAGGACCCATGCGGTGGTGGTTATGGTGGCAGTGGTATGTGTGTGTGTGCGCATGTTTGTGTGAGAAGTATCAAATCCTGCAGTAAATCAGATGCAATTGACCCTGTAAAGCCTGGACTATGAAATAGTTTCCAGAAAGATCACATTTTTTAAATTTGTTTGGATTTGGATTTTAATTTTTGGATTTGTTATTTACTTCTTTGAAAGTATAAGTTCATTGTTTTTTAGTTTCTGAACATGTCACTTTCCAGTGTCTCTGAGTTTGCATTTATAGTTCTGGGTTTCTGAACTATTCATTCTGTCATGTGTTTCATGTCTGTCCTAGTGTGAACCTCACGTATCCTTGTCTGAGTTTTGGTGTACTTGCCACTTCCTGTTTTATTTTGACAGTCCCTCGTCTCATTTGCATTATGTTCAGTTTTGCTTCCTTTGTTTCATTCGTCTGCATTAGTGTCAGCTGTGTTCCCACCTGTGTCATGTTCCCTCGTTATCCTCGTTATATGTAGGGGTTGTGTGGTTGTGTCTTCCCTTGCAGTATGGTTTCCTCCTTGGGTCAATGGTTTGGTCTAGTTTTGTTATTTTATACTTTACTGTAGTTTATTAAACCACTTATTAGTTTATTCCCTGTGTTCAGAGTCCTGTGTTTGAGTCCTCGCTCTGCCAGCCACACAGATATTAGTGCAAGTAGAAGATCCAGAAGTCTGGATTGAAAACGTCATGTTAACACACACTTGTAATTACAATCCGTGAGTCAACTTCAACATGACCATGTGGATTCTTGACAGATGCCTGTTACATGATAGTGTATGAATCAAAATAAGAAAAAAAAAAACACCATTAGATCGTTTGATGCTGCATGCAGGTCAGTGGGTTGGATTGAAAACTGTCATTTTCAATCAAAAATGGCAGACTTCCTGTTGGCTTAACATTGATGGGTCCCGACCTTTTTTGTTCATCGTCTTAAATTACACATGTGGACAAAATTTCATACATGTAGCTCAAACTATGTCCCTGTAGTGCTGCTTAATATCCCGCAGAGGTGGCGCTCTAGAGCCATTTTGAAACACTCATGTATGAAGCTATTACAATACGTAAAAAGGCGATTCATTTGCCTGAATGAAAATAATAAACAGTGCTGATAAAAAAGGGTCTTCGCACTTCTAGTGCTTGGTCCCTAACAAGTCCTGGAAGGCATTAGTTGGCTCTGCAGTTAAAACATGTGCTGTGCTCAGGGCATCATCTTCATCACAAAGTTCAGCTAAGGTGGTTTTCTTTCTCCCTTTAAAATAATCATAAAGAGTTTAATTTCCTCAGTTCCCCCATGGTCCTAGTTGGAGGGTAGATTGTGCACTCAATTTGTTTCTGCTATATCCTGAGTTGCCTTCTGTTCAGTGAGGCGGCATCTCTCAATTAAGGTAAGGAGTGATAGCAAGGGAACTGATTTAAAAAAAATAATAGCAAATAAAGAAAAACTGAAAAAAACTTGGTGAATTTCTACCCCCACCCGGCCTTTAGTGGTAAGTGCTAGCAGAGCCACATAGGAAAAGATGAAAGGACAACTTGTACCCAAACATAGACGTGCTTAGAAATATGAACCGCTATAATGAGATTGTCTAAAAATTATCCCCCAGGGCAGGATAAAGATGAAGATCTGTTCTCCTATTGGAATCAATTAGACCAAAGAGGATTTCTGGCCAGAACACTGATTTTAAAAAAAAGTTTTTATGATGTGCACACTCTTAAAAGACTACAAATGTAATCACGGGGAGAGTTAAAAACACAGGCCAAAGGTTACAATCAGGCCTGAACATTTCTATATTTTTCAGTTAATATAAAAAGCGTCGCACGTACTTGCAGAAATACACCCAACCTGAAAACCACTCTACACTGTGGTGCTATCTTTCGTACAGCGGGATGACGCCTGTATTAAGATGTGAAACAATGGCACATCGGTAATAATAAAAACACATGTACACTAGCATTCACAGCTGGCATTACGAAAATAGCCAAACTGTTCTAATCTGTATTTTCTAGTCTGCAGACAGACCTAAATTAAAAAAAACAAACAAACCCAACAACAACATATCTTATCTTCAGTGTGAATGGGCCGGAAAAAGTGGATGTTGAGGGCATCCCACTCCTGTGATGATACAACAGCATCTCCGGCACATAGCTCCTCAACTGGGAGAGAAACAGGAAATCCTTTGCTTAAGCCAGTTGTTCGTTTTTTTTTTTTTTTGCCAGGGGGAGCACTGATGACAACATTTCTTCTTTCTCTTACAATTACTACAAAAAAATAACTAATAAAGAATAGGAAGCAGCCAAGAGAGTTGTATGTAAATATTTAAACAAGCATGTAATAATTACTACAAATGTTTCACTGAATTTGCCAATACAGTCATATAATTAAGTGGAGATATCATCTGAATTTCAGGAGCGGGACCACTCCTCCTTCACGCCCCCTCTGGCCATAAAAGCCCCCCTTCTCCAATACCTGCTGTTCTCATTTTCATGCCCCACCCTCATTTTCCCTCTCTTCTCGTCTCTTCCTTTCCTTCATTCATTTCTCGTTACTACATGGGGATCTGCCCAGCTCGGGAGCCCTCGCCAGTCCCCTTCGAGGCCTTCCCCAACCTGCTTCACCAGTTCACACTTCCTCATCCCTCATCGCCCATCGTTCCCGAGGATGTGGTCCCAGCTTGTGAAGTGTCAGATTAGTCCTCCAACTAATCTCAAATTACTCAGTTGCACCTATTTTGAATCCCTTGTTTTGCTCATGGTTGTGTCATATAGGTCAGTTGAATTTTGTGTGGTAAGTGAATTATTGCAAGATAGGTCACACCAACAAGGTGAAGTCATATAGTAATAATAATAATAATAATACTAATAATGGATTGCATTTATATAGCGCTTTTCAAGACCCTCAAAGCGCGGGACCATGGAGTGTCATTTAGAGCCATCTTTATTCACATCTCACCACAACACACACACCTGAGTCCCCGTGTTTTAACCCGGCGGGCGTGATTATGGATGCCGTGCAGGTGCGTCCGCTCTCCCTTCACGCCACCGCAGACCACGCCCCACTACTGACACTAACAATAACGCTGGTTGAATTGAATCTGTACTCGGTATTGGCAGACATCCAGATCTGTATCACAGGAAAAATGGGAAAGGCTGGATGCCTAGTTGCTGGTGCCAAATGTTCTCCCTCAATCAGCTCATGATGTTAGAGTAGGAGCGTTTACAGTCTGACCTGAGAGTGCACAACCCTGTGGTGTTGCACAGTGAGCATGCTCATGTTTGTAGTCAGACTCCTGACTTAAGTGCCTGTGAACTCGGACAACTGTTTTGTCACTGGGTTGATGCCAGGTTCTCATCACCTGTGATCACCCTGACTACAAAAGTCAGATCCTTTTAAACAAAGGTCAGAACAAACTACTTTGCAACAAGCTAAAAACAGCCTCTCCACTGGATGTGTTCAAGGGATCCATAGGAACTGGACCTTAAAGGGGGCATGACTCAAACTGAAATCAAGCATGGTTTTTGCTTATTATGCTAGGAGTCACAATTTTTAGTCACCTCAACCCTGCACTATGATAGATAGCTAGGTGTGAGTAGGCGTTGCAAGTTGAGCTGATGTCATATTTGGTGTCCTGAGGCAAACTCCTACACACCAATAAGCCAATAAGAAGAAGGAGCCTCAAAGAATGTATAATGTCTGGACAAAACAACAGGAGCTGAAGTTCCTTTGTTGCTTGTAACAGTTTACCCAACAAAGTTTATTTTAGCTATAGCAGGCAAAGGTATCTTGCTGAATCGTTTCTCTCATTCTTCCTAAAATCCTGAGGTCGTGCACAGATGCTTTTTTTTCATAATGAAAACACATGCACATTTATTAATAGTATGCATGCAAACGCAACACCCTTTGTTAAATGTTAAAAAAGCTGAACATTAAATCAGTGAGGGTCATGGTCAGAACCCACACATTCTAGGGAGAAATATCACTGCACAAATACAGCGATTCAGTGTGTGGACAGAGATTAATCAGATTAGGAGGATTGTCATAGGGGCCAGTGCATCTGGCACAAAGCTTGGCCTGCAGGCACGCACTGATCCCACAGTAGAAAATGCATAAGTAGGTTTTGTTTGCAACCTGCCAGCTCTGTAATCAAAAAGGAGACTAGAAAGAAATTCTTGCATAATAGCTTTGTTTTATGCAACATGGATTCCGCCTTTTACTAAACAATAACTAATCAGAAAAGAGGGAAGCACAATTTTGTCATTTTATTGTCAAATATGGGAAAACTAGTGCCTGTGTGTATGACAGAGAAGAAGACTTAAGCACTGCTAAGGAAAATTGCAAGTACCAATTTGGTGTTGATGTGAAATGACGGACAATATATGCATTCTGTGTCAGTGATACAACACACACAAGCTCTTAGACCCATCCTGTGCACAATGCAGACTTTACTGAAGGCTAACCCCAGGGCTTAGCTGCTGTCCACCGAGTCTAAACGGCATGAATATCCTATCAACAAACAAGCCTGAGTGGAGAATAAACATCAAGTTTCCAGCTGTGCTTGCTGCGTGCTGTATATGTGTACCTGTCTGATTGTTGGCTGCAGCCCAGAGGATCCCCCTCTCAACAATGCCACTGAGCTAAGCGTATCATGTTCTGAATTTAGAAGGATATTGGAGAGGACAAGTGAGCCAAGAGGATGAGTGGAAGGATATTGCTGGAGATGAAAGGGAAGGACTTGTAAAAGAAAAGAATTCTTATTAGATATTTAGCTGTGCTATTGAATAAAGTATATCAGTATAGTATGGATAGTGGATTTGAACCCTGGACCTACTTCCTGTGATGTGATAGCTAAAAACCATGCCACTGTTTTATGATTATACACCAATCAGGCATAACATTATGGGGACCTGCCTAATATTGTGTTGGTGCCAAAGCAGCCCTGACCCATCAAGGCACGGACTCCACTAGACCAGTGAAGGTGTGCTTTGGTGAGATCTGGAGAATTTGGAGTCCAAGTCAACACTTTACACTCGTTGTTGTGGTCCTCAAACCATTGCTGAGCCATTCCTGCTTTGTTGCAGGGCTCATTATCCCAGGAAAGAGGCCACAGCCATCAGGGAATGGCTTCCATGAAAGGGTGTACATGGTCTGCAAAAATGCTTAGGTAGGTGGTATGCTTCAAAATAACATCCACACGGATGGCAGGACCCAAGGTTTCCCAGCAGGACATTGCCGAAAACATCAGTTTCATCCTCTGCGTACTTGCTTTTTTCCCATAGTGCATGCTGGTGCCAGGTGTTCTCCAGTCCCATATGCAACAAACTTCCCTCCCTGTTATTCCTACACCTTTCTATCAGAACCAGTATTAAAGTTTTTGGTACTTTGAGCTACAGAGGCTCATTTGTTGGATCGGATCACACAGGCCAGCATTGGCTCCCAACATGCATCAATGAGCCTTGGCAACTCTGTCACGGGTTCACCAAAGTCCCTTCCTTGGGCCACTTTTTATAGATGCTGACCACTGCAGACGGAGAAGACCCCACAAGAGCTGCAGTTTTGGAGATGCTCTGACTCAGTCGTCTGGCCATTACATTACTTCTCACCAGTGTTGGTCAAGTTACTTGAAAAGAGTAATCAGTAATTAGTTACTGATTCCCCCCCAAAAAGTAATCCCGTTACTTTACTGATTACTTAATTTCAAAAGTAATTAGTTACTTAGTTACTTTTTAAAACATGATTTAAATAGGTAATAAAGCGATAGATCTTTCAGCCCAATTCTACTTTTTCTGCATAATCCATCATATAAAATGTAATCAAATGGAAAAGTCTCTTTTTAAAACTTTTATTAGTTTTAATCTTTTAACTTTATGCAGCAAGCAAACATTAAATTATCTGCAACATTCTCTGACTGGAAGAAGTTTGTTTAACATTTAAACCTATTTTCTGCACATTCCAGCACATAAAATAAAATATTTTTTGTGTTTACACTCACTCTTTCAAATAGATGCAAGTAAAACACAGCAGAAAATAAATAAAATCAAAGACTCAGCGGTCCTGTTGCTCTGTTTTCACCTGCATAGCAGGAGTGAGGCAATTGGAGGTTTGCCCTGGTGCAGGTGTGTCGCAGCGGTCAGTGGAAGGATACAGCAGTTTCTCCGTGAATTTCACATTCCAGTGGCAGCGTATTGGTGCTTGCTCAGAAGTTTAGGGGTTTTTTCACTATAAAAAGAAGTTTTCCTCCCACGCAGTGAGCAGCGGACACTAATGTTTTTGTCACTTTATATGGAATCAAACTCAAAGTAAGGTCAGTACTTCCACGCTTTAAACGCTGCACGCTCATACTCTCTCCCGCACTCGATATATTATCCATTGTTGATCTGCACACAGCTGTTGCCACGAATGTCGCACTCGCTTACGTCATTACAGGGACAGGGTGGAGCAACAGTTTGACAACCCTCGGAGTATGTGGCAGGGACTAAACACGATCACAGACTTTAGAGGGAAAACCAGCACACCGCAGACCACGGCCTCTCTGTGTGAGGATCTAAACGTATTCTACGCTAGATTCGACACAGCGAACACCATGAGACCGGACAGTGTGCGCACCGCGGATGACGTCAGTGCGCACACTGTGTCTGAGGAGGATGTGCGGAGGTGCTTCAGGAAGGTGAACGCACGCAAAGCTACTGGTCCGGACGGGATTCCCGGCCGCGTCCTCAAGTCATGCGCGGCTCAGCTGGCTGGAGTGTTCACGCACATCTTCAACCTTTCCCTCTCTCTGTCTGTAGTCCCAGCCTGCTTCAAAATGGCCACCATCGTCCCTGTACCCAAATCCTCCACCATCTCCTCATTGAACGACTGGCGACCTGTAGCCCTGACCCCCATCGTAAGCAAATGCTTCGAGAAGCTGGTCAGGGACTTCATCTGCTCTGCACTACCCGACTCACTGGACCCTCTACAGTTCGCATACCGCCACAACAGGTCCACTGATGATGCCATAGCCCTGACACTACACACTGCCCTGTCACACCTGGAGAAGAGAGACACGTATGTGAGAATGCTGTTTGTAGATTACAGCTCAGCATTCAATACCATCGTTCCCTCGAAGCTGGACAGGAAACTGCAGGATCTAGGACTGAGCAGCTCCCTCTGCAGCTGGATCCTTAGCTTCCTGTCTGACAGACGCCAAGTGGTCAGACTGGGCAGCATCACCTCATCCCCCATCACACTGAACACTGGTGCTCCACAGGGGTGTGTACTGAGCCCTCTCCTATACTCACTCTACACCTACGACTGCACAGCCACTAACAACTCCAACATCATTGTGAAGTTTGCGGACGACACTACAGTGGTGGGTCTTATCACCAACGGTGATGAGACGGCTTACAGGGAGGAGGTCAGCGCCCTGACCCACTGGTGTCAAGACAACCATCTCACCCTCAACGTCGCAAAGACAAAGGAGTTGATAGTGGACTTCCGGAGGTGCAGAGAAGTACACACCCCCATCACCATCAACGGCGCTGCTGTGGAGAGAGTGAGCAGCTTCCGGTTCCTTGGTGTACATCTGGCTGAGGATCTTACGTGGTCAGTACACACAAACAAAACAGTGAAGAAGGCGCAGCAGCGCCTCTTCTTTCTCAGGAGACTGAAAAGATTCGGCATGAGCCCCCGCATCCTCAGGACCTTCTATCACTGTGCCATTGAGAGCATCCTCACTGGATGCATCACCACCTGGTATGGCAACAGCACCGCCTACAACTGCAAAGCTCTCCAGCGAGTAGTGCGGTGCTCTGAACGGATAATTGGAGGTGAGCTTCCCTCCCTCCAAGACATCTACAGGAAGCGGTGCCTGAGGAAAGCGGGGAGGATCATCAAGGACTCCAGTCACCCCAGCCATAAACTGTTCAGACTACTTCCATCAGGAAGGAGGTTCTGCAGCATCCGGTCCCGTACCAGCAGACTGAGAGACAGCTTCTTCCACCAGGCCATCAGACTGCTGAACACGTCATAGACACCTCAGCTTCACTACTGGAACTTCAACATTATGCACTCCATACTGTACAGTAATGCCACTGTTTTGCACATGTCTCAACTCTGTATATTTTTTATATATTTTATTTATTGACTCTATTTAATTTGTAAAATATGTGTATACACACACACACACACACACACACACACACACACGTAGGAAAATATTTAGTATACACATCCAGAAATTTATTTATTTTTTTGCATATACTATTATATATTGCACATATATTTATTAGTTTCAGATTTAGCCATTCATATATTTTGCCTGTTTATGTTATTGTATTTTGCACAACTCTGTTGCTTGTGAAGCTCGCACACAAGAATTTCACTCGCATGTGCTGTACCAATGTACCTGCACATGTGATGTGACAATAAAAAGTGATTTGATTTGATTTGTCATGAGACACTCTCGTAAAAAAATCACGGTTTTAGTAACGCAGTGTGCTTACGGGAAAGTAACAGTAATCTAATTAGCTTTTTTGCAATAGTAATCCCTTACTTTACTCGTTACTTAAAAAAGTAATCGGATTACAATAGCATTTCTGCCCGTCTCTGCTTCTCACACATCAAATTTGAGCCAAACAATCACTTGCTCCCTAATATATCCCACCCACTAACTGGTGCCATGATGAAGAGATATCAGTGTTATTCACTTCGCCTGTCAGTGGTCATAATGTTATGACTGATATATAATATAGATCAGATGGTTAAAAAAAATAAACTAAACTAAACTAAGATGGGAAATCTGTCTGTTTTGCTTCTGTGGGCGATACAAAAAGGGAGGAAATAATATGAGGGAGAGTGTGGAACAGAAACATAACGCCAGACAGACACACTGGAGTTGTTTGCTAGGTGAGGTCTGAGAAAGCATTAGACACCAGTGTGAGAAAGAGCACAAATGACGGCTTCACAAGTGGAAAATGCATAGCCTGGAGCACAATGCCATTTCCACCCCCTCGTTGATCAATCTCTTTCTTTCCTCAAACTCATTCCCTCTCTGCTTCTCTCCTCATTCTGGCTCTCGTCACTCTATCGTTGCCAAATCATATGAGGCTGATTTCCTTTCAAGTGTCAGCTCGTGTGTCATAGCCAAAACTGGCATCCCGTCTCATTGTTTTCCGTAATGAGGCAGAACAGAGGTTAAGTGTGTACATGATGGGTGGGAAGAGATGGGGTGTATCAGTTTCTCCACCAGCAACTACAGTGCAAAAACTTGAACACACTCTCACAAACATCTGGTGTAGTTGAACACACACTTCCTATTAAATCGCACCACCCGAGGAGGCAGCAGGCACGCCCACAGAAACACATCCCTCAGCTTGTGCCTCTTTTATCTTAGCTGTGATAGCGCGCCTTGTTTCTTGTATCCTTGTGATCTCTCCCTCTGTTTCTCCTCGCAGCATACACACACCACATTTATCAGTCTCTCACTGCAGTCCATATGCTGGATTAACCAGCCCTGAATCAGACATAAGTCAGGCAGGGTGGGAGCTGCTGATCTCGCACCATGTCAAACTGCTTTTAGTCTCACAGAATCAATAGACTTTCCCACGACAGAAGAGTTTGCTCTTTTTTTTTGTTTAACCAGTCTGGATGAGAAAAGCCAACTTCTTCAGTCACGGCATGCAATGATGTTACGAATCATATTGTTGTGTTTTTGACTGTCCAACAGTGTGAAGGTGGGGAAGCAAAGTGTCAAGGTTGAATTACCTCATAAAAACACTTTCCAATTCTCCAATCAATGGAATTTACAGAAACTTTATTTCATTCTTAAATTTTCTTTTTTTTTTTTGCTTTAAAATTTGGTACCTCTGATCAGATTTAGTTTCTTTGCAAACCTTGTAAATCCATCCCAAATTGTGTCTCCACAGTTACTTGCATGTTCTTAATAAAGCCGAAAACTTGATTACATTGCTATATGTAGTGGCAGCAGTTGACACACAAGTAGCAGAGCTAAAAAGATAACCAATGTTGTTTGACAAATGATAAAAAATGTGGTTCCTCTGGCTCGACATGCCCTCATTTACAGCAGAAATAAACATGTTAGAGCTGTGTAAAATAAACAAATAATTAGTTCTTGGTCTATATAGCCAGCATAACCATTCATAACAAATGGAGTTATCTGAAGGTCTGGAGTTGGAGCACATTCGAGTCATAGTACATGTTCTTGTTTCTGTGCTCCATCCTGTCTCCCCTTTTCTCTCTGTCTCTGTCAGCCTCTCTTACAGCTACCTAGGTTGTTGCTTCATTATTAATAAAACAATCGGCATTCCCATTTAGTTTGTTTAAATAGATTTAATTCTCATTAAGCTTTTCTTACTTTATTATGTGTATATGCACTTTTTGGTGTTAGCTGTAGTTACTAGCTGTCTGTTAGGCCCTAACTCAGCTGTCAGTGAACTGGACCTGTGGGCTGTTTGTGGGTTTTTTGGTGCATTTCTAATGCAATTAAATCTGACAAGTAATCTAATTGGCTTACTTGGTAATTAACTGTTCAGGAAGTCTGTGCTTCTCATATTTTAAATTCTATTTTTATTCTTTTAGTATATTAAAGCTAATTCTCTTCTAAAGGTTATGGTTGTAAATTCCTAATTAAGCTTTAAAAATATTAGGTAGTAACTCTGCACTTGAGCCTGTTATCCACATATGGTCACCGTGACTGCATACTTCATTTATAAACTTATCTGTGGACATTTCTCAAATATTGCTGAAATTTTTTGGAACAACTGCCCAACAGCGTTTGGTACCGATGCATTCCTTTCTGTTTGCTCATTGTGTTGCTGATTCATGCTGACTTGTAGGTATAAAGCAGTTTAGTGCTACCATATTTACTTCTGTGAGAGACGCTGAGCCAAAACAGAAATAGACCAGGCTGAAAACAACAATATTTATATTCATCTAACTGCAGTGAAACAAAAGAGAAAAAAAGTAACTCCCACCTTCTAATATATGTGCTACTTTCAGCTTCTTAAATCCCCCCAAAACAGCCAGTGTGCAGATGAGTTTTTAATAAATGGATAATTTCTGTAAGTTATCATCAAGGCTTTAGATGACATCCCTGAACTGGGATTTGTTTCTGTCCCTTTTAATAACTTAAACGGATTTTAAAATGATCTTTAAGGTGATAAATGATGGCAAAAAAAATATTTTCATCAACTTTGTTCTAATCCCCCCCAAAATGATGTAAGTACATCACAATCAATCATAAATGACATTAATGAAAGCGTCCCACTGATAATGATAATTGGAAAGTTCAGTACCATAATAAATAATGTGAATATTATCTGGGATGACAATTTCTTAGCATAAGCACTAGTCCCACTCATACTCATGCATAAGATCATTATCTTCATTACTGTCTTGCGCACTGCTTCACAAGCCTGATCGCTGTGTCCTTTGCTGTTTCACATTTACTGTGTTAAAGCCTTGGGAAGTGCAAGTTTCAACCTACAAAGAAAAAGAAGGTTGCATGCGGAGGCATGGATTGGTCTACCATACACCTTCAGGATGAAAAGAGAACTAGCGTCATTTTTCTGAAGCAACCACGGCATTAAAAAAGGAAAAAGAGAAGAGAAAACTTTCCATCAGAGGTACCTCATGATAAATGCATGACAGAAGGTATCTGGGGAGAAAGCAGCAGAAACTCCTGGAACTTCTGGGTTGCATCTTCAACTTTTCATCACTATCTGTCTTTGTGCTGTGTGACATAATTCTGGAGAACCCCCTTTTAATGGTTTCCTCAAATCAAATCTCTTTACGATGTGTCTAAGAAATGACACAGATGTGGTGCAGCGGGCCAGAACTGCAACTAAGAGCCAGGACAAAAAAAAAAAGCAAAGAAAAGAGAGCGAAGAATGAAAGAGAATAAAACACACTGCTGCTCTGTAAATGACCTGAAAAATCCCAACCTCTGCATCACTCCTAAAGATATCAGAGCTGTTTTTACCCAGCTCTTCAATGTGAATTAAGGCAAATGGGTAAAGCCACACTGAACACATGTTAAAAAAATAGCAAAGCAAGTTTTTTAATAACTGTACAAAAGTGTCTTATTTGATTATCAATAAGCTGATAGTTTCATGGAGTCGCTCAAAAGAGCAGAGCAGATTTTAGATTTTAAATACAGCTTCTTTTTTGTGACAAGTGGGACATCAAGTGAAACTGACAGGAGGGGAAAGCGGCAAAGACGAGACGAATTATGAACCGGGTAAGAGTTGAAGTGGAATGCGCATCCAGCAGAGCACAGCACAGTGGGGTGCGTCAGAGAACTGCAGGGAAATACTGGAAATGCTCACTGTCAACATCAGAGCAGCACTAAGAATGTTGTTGTATTAACGGGCGATCGTGGCTCAAGAGTTGGGCGTTCGTCTTGTAATCGGAAGGTTGCCAGTTCGAGCCCCGCCTCCGACAGTCTCGGTCGTTGTGTCCTTGGGCAAGATGCTGCACCTATCGCCTACTGGTGGTGGCCAGAGGGGCCGATGGCACGATATAGCAGCCTCGCTTCTGTCAGTCTGCTGTAAGGGATGGGTGCATATATTCTGCTTTAGTTGTTTGATGAATGGTTTTATTTTATTTTGCGAGAGACAGAAAAAAACCACATTGAATAAAAGTCATAAATTGATTTGAAGTATTTCATCTTCAAACAAAAAAATGACTTCGTACTTGGTGGACAATCCCTTGTTGGCAAGCACAGCAGAGTGATATGCTGTGAGCGCACACAAACATAATTGGACAGGTACATATATGGAAACAATAGCTAATAAACTGAGTTACTAGCACACACACAATCCAGCTCCCAGTCCTGTCCTTGAATGGTAGACATGGGAGTTTGACAAAACCAGTCAATTAAGGAGAAGTACTGGCTTCCTCTGGAGGAAGCAGAGAGAAAGATATTGGAGAGGAGAAGTGAGCCAAGAGGAGGAGAGGAAGAAAAATGTAACGTGGAGAGGATGTTGCTGGGGATGAAAGGAAAGGACCAGCAACATATCTGGAAAAGCAAGGTTCTTATTACCCTCATACTTTCATTTATTTGGAGGCAAATGTACTTCCAAATATAGTTCTCTATATAAAAGATAAAATACAGTAGGGGAAGTTATTATTTGATCTGCTTGTAAGTTCATTTGATGATTAGATAGTGGGGCTGTTTGAGTTGTGTGAGGTAGTCCTGTGCTTCTGGTGACTTGGTGCCATATTTCTGTGTTGATCAAATAGAGCTGCAAGGTAGACAGTGACTGTTTCTGTTAATGATGAGCAGGACTGATGATATTTGCTGCCTAGCTTCAACATTAAGATTATAATTTTAATATTAACCATAGCATTAGCTGCAACCTTGTAATTTAATGACTGTTTTTGGTAAATTTTAGTCATACCATATAAACCAGCCTGCTACGTCCATCTTTTATTCTGCTTGTGGATCAGACCAGCTTAATGTGTGTGACATCTGCTTAAGACTTAAATGTAGAAACTGGAGCATTACTGACTTGTTTAAAGTCCTCATAAAGCAACAGTATCTATATCAACAGTGCTGTCTTCACCTCCTACAGCTGATACATTAATCTACAGAGCAGTGCTGCAGATAGTCACGCACAGCCCCAGCAGCAGCTTAAGTAGATGACACTGACAGCTCTGAGCAACACTTTATGTCACAGAGGAGGCAATTAACCAATAAGCTTATAAAGAGATGAATATAATAATGAGCAAAACTGATTCCAGCTTATTGGTGTGCAACAGTTCCAGTTTCTTATGTGGAAAATTAATTGCCTGCCCCGTGACATACAGAGCTGTCTGTGTCAACTCACTGTTAACTATCGTGAGGGGAGGGGCTTTGTGTCTGCGACTGCAGCACTCCTGTGTGAATTTGTGTGTCAACTGTAAATGACAAGTAAAAAATTGTTCTCCTTACTTTCCTTCAAACATGCCAAACATATCACCAGATTCACAACACCATTTGTTCCTGTATGATTTATTTTTGACAGGTTCTGTCGTAGGACTGAATGGAAATACCCTCAAGAAATAAAACAGACAATATTTTTGAAAAAGTGGCTGAGCGGTTTCCTTTTTTTGTTTGAAAACACAAAGGAAGTGTGTTACTGCCATCTCTCCAAGGGACTGTATTTGTGCTTGGCCACCTGTTCTAAGTCTTTGGACAGAATGTTTATTTCAGGCATACCATATCGTGTTATGTCCTTTAGCATCACAAGACAAAGCGATGCAAATATCTGTTAAATAAACTGAAAACTTAACATGTTTTAAGGAACTTTAGACTCATCGAAGTGCTTCATTTGCATATAAAACGGGTCAAACTATGAATGCAAAAAAGAAGACGTGTGGACGAGTATTAAGACACAATTACATAAATAAGGTCTTGCACAGAGCATAAGTGAAAAGTACACTAAAGATAGGAAAAACATAAATGGACTCTGCCCACATACACTGCTTATACATTCTCTTCTGCTTGTCCTTGTCGGAGCCACGGATGGGGGTGGGGTATGCAGGAGCCTAACCCAGCTGCCATAGGGCGAGAGGCAAATTCATACATGTGAAGAGAAAAAAAAACCCAAACTTGTATACCATTTATTTAGGTCAGGACCTGTAATGTGTATAGTCAAGATTTACCTGGGATGTTGCAGGTGGGAGACTCTAAATTTGGGTGGAGCAGTGCAGCATCGAGAAAACAACACAATAATATGCTGCTGCTACTTTCACTGGTCTTTGTGGGTTTACCCATCTGAATTCAGGAAAATATAAGCAGATGTTATTTGAGCTATACGTGTACCTACTATAAACCTATTAATAAAAAAGTAGATATAAATTAGTGTCTGCTATACTTGATGTAACCTAGGCACCTTAGAATAAATGAGGACATTACATGCAAGATTCAAATTGACACTTTATAACTTGCTGTAACACTTGCTCAGCAGGACTTACCTTTGAAAATGATCTCTCATCTTCATCTTGTTTCCTCTTTCTCTATCTATCAGTGTCGCATATTAACTTTTGTTCCCCCTCTCCCAGTGAAACACAAAAACCGTACATTTAGCTCAGAGACACATTTTGTGTCAAGCTGTACATTTGACATCACTTTGTGTTTGCTGATATCTCTCTGTAAAGTTTCATTTGCAATTACGTGCCACTTAAAATGTTACACGCTGAAATACCATGACCAAAAACTTTATCTACATCTTCACCATGAAAGTGTCACATGCCTATCAGATTTAATGGCTCATTAACTGAAGGTGTCAGGATGCTGTTCCAGATGGTTCTGGTCCACTTTAATCCGTTCATACAGCACAATTTACATACATATTAAATATGTGTCTGATATGTCTGTTATGTTGTGTATATTAAGGTAAAAAATCATTCTTATAAGTGAACATGAATTAGATAGGTCAAGTTTCAGCAATTCATCATTTCCATGGTAATATTTTACGTCTCAACTTATCAGAAAGTATAAGGCTAAGGGCTCAGATGACGATATAATAACTGCAGCTAATATATTGTTAAATGGCCTCTTTGTGGTGTTTTCACATTTACCACAGGCGGCAAAAATAGAATAGTAAAATACATTTCTTTAATCTACAGTGCGCAGTTGCACAAAAAGATAAATTTATTGTATTGTACTTTGTGGAAACACTATGTTAGGGTTACTTCACTGATATTCAGTTAGACAAGGGCTCTCAAGTCAAATGCCATCGCTTCTCAAGTCCTTGATGAGAGAGCTTTTGTATGCAAACAGCCATTTAAATGTGAGTGCCCTGCAGTGCTTTATCTAATGCAGTTTAAGTGCTGAACATTAGCTAATAATGAATTAGCCAACCCTGCATTGTATTCTTGGGTACAACACAAGCCAGTAGGTGGGAGCTGACAAGGACTTGGTGAGGTTCAATGGTACTTTTTTAAACCACAGTTAGAGGACAGTTTATGAATGTTGGTGTGATGCTTTTACTATCCCATCTGACTGCAACCACACAACTCAAATACTCGGGTTCATGTTTACCTTCCTGTCTTATTTTTACATTGTTCAGTGAATATAAGTTAATTTGGAGTTAGTAGTTTGTAATACATGACAGCAGTAAGCTGTAGTCCAAATGACGGCACAGAATCTGTTTTGTATTGTTTGTTACGGTAATATGGATATATGCTTTGTTAATTATTTTCTGTTCCTTTTGAGTTACCTGGCTGCCGCTCCAATCCTTCCTGGTCTGGGTGAAAGAGGAGACTGAGGGTGGAGCTGGTTTAAATGTAGAGGCCAATAAAATGGACTTAACCATCTGTTATGACCACACAGGGGAGAATAGGGTTCTTCTTATATTATGATTAGCGATTATCTCTGTGGTTTTGGTGTATACAATGGGGCATTCGATAGCTATATAACTGGAGCTGTCTCTCATTTGGGCAGGAAAGTTTGCCGAGTTATGGTTTGTTAAGTGGTTTTTGAGTCGAATTTTGTTAACCTGGCCTTTAGTTTATGTGCCAACGTGGTTGGTAAAATAGTTTGTTTTTGTCATTTAGAAGTTTTGTAATAATTTGTCCTTTTTGGGGTATAATACAACCCATTTTTTGAAGATTACACATGTGCCTGTATGCTCTTGGCTGCTTGGTCCCTGATAGCTGGGCTAACAGAATCAACATCCAAACTGTTCACTTGGGGACCTGATTTAATTGTAGGTAATTGTGTAACACACAGAAACAGAAGCAATGTTCTTGTAGTCAAAAACAATGCTGATCCACAGGGTAGAGGATTAAACTGAACTGGAAAGGATTAAATGAGACAAGCAATGCTGACTTATTTGTTATTTTCTTTATGTTAATGTGAATGCTTGAATGTCAATGTGCTATATAAAGTAGAAAAGTGCTTCAGTTAAACTTTTTTTTTAACATCTGACACATTTATGCTCTACAAGTCAGATGGGATAGTAAAAGCAAGTAGGCGATGGCATCAGCCCCATTTCCATTTCCAAATGCCAAATGCTCAAGAGAGAAACTCTAATTAATCTCCCACACCTTTACCACTGTGGCTTTTCAGATCATTTTCTTTTGAAATGGAAAGTAAGACTCAGTGGGATAATGCAGATCAAAACATGTTGCCATTAAGGCCATTTAGAGCATGCCTTTGAAACAAATGCACAGTTTCCCCAGGGGTCAACGCGATGTTGCGTGCAGGTTATGAATATACAGCCGAAAACATAATTTAACACGCTGATCCAGAACAACAAAGAATACTTTTCTAATACAAATTCAAATTTATCTCAGAAGTATCTTGCTGATGCTTGAATATAAAAAAACAAAACAAAAACAGGAAACTTCAAAGCGTGGCCTATCAACTTGAGCAGTGAACGGAGATACTGAATGCATGAAATGCCCTTTTAGGAGATATCAAAATTCAGAGTTCCTGCATAACTTGTATGATAATGCTGCAAACTACAGATAAATAAGCTCCTCGGTAGTAAGTCCATCTTAGGAGCGGCTGTCGCAGCCAAAATGTTGGCTTTTTCTCTAGTTTGTTCACTTCCAGTAATTTGTACAAGAAACATAAAAACAACTCATTTTATCAACTATTATGATCACTTTTATCTTTCCTTTTAAATCCAGAACAGTTTGTTTTTACAACAAAGCGTGCTTTATTTGCTGCTCTGTCTTTTTTAATACCATATAATTAGAGAAGTCCATAAATAAATACGCATTTGGCTTGCAACTGCAGCATTCACTTACAGAATGAACAACAAGTCAAAGAACCATCAATCAAAGACCATCTTGCTATATTATGACACAAAACTAGTTTCTTCATAACAGAAAATTAGACAAGTCTTGGTATGTTTAATATTAATTTAGCTAAACAACACTTATTATCAGTACCATTGCCTATATTTGGCATCTTGCAGCCATCGAGTTCACTGCAGCAAAGACCATCTAACACAACATAACACAAAGGGAAATTCTGACACAATTTTTGTTACCAAAAAGTTTTTGTGTACCAAAATATATAAAGGTTTGGGTTATATAATAAATTTGGGCTTAAAGTGCAGATTTTGAAATATATTGTGTTAACCACAAATGAATTACAGGAATTTTTATACACATTTTCAGAGACTGAACTGTAAATACACAATAATGAATAAAAATCTTTATTGTCAGGAACGAGTACAAGCTCACTTATACTGTATAAGTCACAGTAACAAAGTGCAGCTATGTAACTATGGATCATTGCATACCACTGTTGTAATAACCAAGAAAGGCCTCCATTGACTTTAAATGTCAGTGGCACATATCTAAGCTTCCCATACTGCAGAGCACTACGGTTTTCTACATATTTTATCTTTTGTTTATTGCAGTATAAATTTTAGTTAATCTGCTTCCACACTGCAAGACTGTGGCTGTGCATGGGGCAGTTAAATAAATGCATGGGTTTTATTTCTTCCACCCATACACACTTTATGCTGCCAGTGGGTACTCAAAATAAGCAATATAACAAAAAGTGTTTTGCGGTTGTATTTTTCAAATTTCACATTTCACATTCGTCTCACATGTAAAACAGCTGTAACATTTCATAAAGTCCTTCCAACCAAATCAAAATTATTCAGAATTGTTGCCACTGATTACTTGTAGTTATTTTAAAAATAGTGTCAAGCACAGATTTACAGACTAGGCATCTTCCGTACATCTTGTGGGAGTGCTTCAGCTTTTATTCTGGGTAAAAACTGCAACCTTTTTTAGATTATCCTTCAGCTTGTGGAAGCAAGGACACTTCCTTCTTTTACTCCAGTTCCAAAAGCTTTGAACGTACCTCACTCTTAACTTAACCATGTCCCAGCTCCGTTACCACCAAGTTGCTGTGATATTAGGCCAACTACACACACTTCTGTATCACTGTAGTCTGAAAAGAAATTGTAAGAGCGAGATAAACTTACCTACAAGGTTAAACTAGAAATGACATAACTGCTCTCTAAAATAATGTTCTGTTTTTTAAAGTAAAATAATAAATGAAAATACCAAACCATTGAATAGGTTTGCTACTGACTCAAGACAAATACAAATAAAGAACAGTGTAAGCAAAATAACTCATTAGTCCCAGAAAACTCTATACACATAAGGACCGGGCAGGCTTGAAAGATGCTTGGAGTATTAGCTTTTTAATTAACTGGAAACCAAGTAGTTATAAATTAAGTAGTTATAAATCCATATAATTGCACACGAAGGTCCAAGTTATGAGTCACAAAAAGCATGAACAGCTCAATTTAATTCTAGCCTAATTAAAAATAATATTCAATTAACCTGCCTAAAGTGCCAATTAAATCACCCACCCCAAACCACTGCACTCCGAGGCCTAAAGAGACACATAATGTTTAATTAGGGACAAAACATGCACAATGATGAGAGCTGAAACTGGAACTAAAAACATATTGAAATCATCATCAAACATGGGAGCTAGTTTTCTCACAACAAACACACATCTTGCAACACTGGCTAATGTGATACCTGCAGTTAAAAGGAAGAAGAAGAAAACTATTTTTTCGTACCCGTTATCAAAGCAGACACACTAGGTTCAGCATAATGAAAAGCCTTGCATGCTCTGTGTGTCATGAATAAATGAGCAATAGACATTCCGCTTACTGCTGACGACATATAGGCCACTTGCACAAAGTATCTGTCAATGAGTCAGTTTTTTGCTGATTTAGAAAAATTTGGAAGTAAACAATGAGTGCGCTCATCCAGGACTATACTTACCGCATGCCTCTAATCTGCTTTAAAGCCATGTGGATTTACAGCTGCAGAGACAGCTCAAACCCACATGTTTCAGCTTTAATTCACTCTGACTGATGGAAAGATTTAAATGTATTTAACCTGCTTCCATGGTTCAGCTAAGCGCAGCTCATGCACTTTATTCATTTGTCTACTTCATGTCAAGATTCCTTGCAAAGTTTTTAAATGTGAATCCAAAGTCCTGCTTTGTTCTTTCATATTTTTGTCAAAAACGCTGACTTGCATGAAATTGTAAGAAGGAAAAAAAATGTGTTTGCTTTTAAAAGAGATGCACCGATTTGGTCATTAATCAAGATGGCTAACAAACCACTCAGAGATGAAAGTTTCATTACAGTGACAAAGCCTGGGTGAACTTTAGATACAATCATCCAGTAAAGTGGGAAAGACACATGCATGGTACTGCTATATACCACATACCATATGGACGACTGGTAATTATTTCAAACATACCCTTTGAGTCAGTTCTGTCTTTTAATAGTACATCTACTGCAGCTATGTAGCACTATGACATTTTGAGGTTCTCAGAGTGTAATAACAATACTCTTCCACTCCACTTCCACCGCTTTCACCCATAGGCAGCCAGAGGCAGTGAGAAATTGCTGAGTAGTTTAAATATGCACTTAGAGACAGCCTGGCCTGTCCAACAATAGTCTATGTGAAGATGGGAATGGAGTGGAATTGCTTTTAGAGAGAAGCACTGCTTTAGTATTCAGCTGCCCCACCACCCAACACCCCCCAAAAAAGAATCTGAATTCCCTGGTTGAGATATTCACAAAACATGTTGCAACCACATAATAAAGAGCTCAGCATGTCCTGGTATGTTTTCTGAGGACGAAGCAGCAAAATCCAACTACAACCATCTGGTTGGGGATTTCTGACAGTGGCTCAGACAGCACACTGAACTGGACTGGACTGTGAGCTCGAGATGACAGCGTAAACACTCTGTTCATCTGCCATGCCAAAAGACTTCGCACCGTCTCTGCAGGCCATCGTTCAGATCCTTCTGACCAAGATGAAAGCATCTGGAACTTGTGACGCTTCGGAGCTGTTCCAAAGGGCTTCGTGAAACTTTACACAGTTGGCAAAAACATCAACCAAAACCCAGTCTCTTTTTCTCTCACCTCTGCACAGTCCCAGGCCAAAACGGGGACAAGACGATAATGACCCAACTGGCAGCCGGTCAGCTGACCCACTGTAGCGTGATGAGTGAAAATGAAATTGATTTGAAAATCCTACCCCAGCCCAGGCTGGAACAGAAGGGATTATTGTGCTGATTGTACTAATACTGCATCCCTCCCCTCCCCCTCCTTCCTATACTAATTCTACTCATCGTACTCCTTTTTCCCTCTCTGTTTGTGACTCTTCCTTGGTCAGAGCTCTTTAGTTACCAGTCTTACCCTTTCCAGGGCTTTCCTTTAAGATCCTTGTGAAGAAACTCATCTATGAGTTTCATCTCATCTGACTTCATGTTCCCTCTGTGAATCAGGTTAAGACTACACAGCTGGACAATTTAATGTTGGCAGGGAGAGGAGAAAAGGACAGGGGGTGGGTGGTGAAGAGCAAAGAGGGACTGAGAGAGATGCCTAGGGAGGTTCTAAACTCTAAAGAGTGAGAGAGCGCAAGCGAGAGTGAGAATGAGAGAAAGAGAGAGAGAGAGAGAAAGAAAGCAGCTCACCAATCTAATGAGCTGCAGAGAGAAAAGTAAAACCCCTGGGGACTGGATATCCCAAATGATGTTCCATTGCTGCCCCTCTGTCAGGAAATCCAGAAATTGATCTGTTTTTGCTCGATTTTCCTCCCACCACTGTCTAGACTACATACTGCACTATATAAATTTCAGCTTATGAAAGCATTTGTCAAAGTTTTGACATTGCATCTTCATTGTAAATTACTGTGACAGAAATTTTGATGATAGGTCAGTTTTGTGGAGCTGTGGTGGAACTTGATGCTATGCATGGGACCATTAAATAGTCATCACTGTAGCATCAGCTTTCACCACCAGTCCATGCTTGAAAATTAATTTAATGCAGCTCTGACAGCTCTAATGTACCCGACTCTCTCTCTTTCTACCGGCCAATTACCTGTCTCTCCATGACATGGAAGTAGGCACATCACAAGGACAGATCAGAACACAACTGGAAATAACAAATAACACCAGAGGGACAAAGCACCCACTCCTGGTTATTAAAGCGGTACACTGGACACCAGGACTCTAAGGCCAGGCAGACCTAAAATGGTAAAAAAAAGAATGCTTGGACACTCCCAAAAGTTGATTCTGTGCATCTGGACGTAGCGTTTTCAATGGGAGAAACGTTTCGTCACTCATCCAAGTGACTTCTTCAGTCTCAGCTGACTGCAGGTTTCCCCAACCTTATAAATGCTTGGACTCTGCTAGCATAATGGACAGGTTTTTGAGGGGGCTCCCACACAAACGCAAAGCAGAGGATGAGGCGTTGCCAAATATCTTTCCAAACAATATTTCTTGTTAAACAAAGGGGGGCCTACCAAAAAAAGTTTGGGAACCACTGTCCAAATCGAAGGTGTGAAGTTGCCAGAAAAGCTGAAGAGCAGATATATAGGACAGCCACAGGTACCTGGGTGTCACACAGGACAATAGGAACCATGATAAAGATGCGCAAAGATCAGACATAGTCAAATATCTCAACAAGGTTTGTCAGGTGCTAAGAAACTAGCTGAATGCTAGGAATAAAATCAAAGCCATCAATACATAATCCCTACAGATACCCAACTGGAATAATAAGCTGACCACAGGAGGAGATAGATGCCACTAATGTAATGACATAAAAACTCCTCACAACTCCTGAAAACTCTTGAGGCTCTATGAGCACGAGAAAGAGAAAGGGCAAGAACCAGACTGTCAGAGCCACAGCCGAAGATATAACAGAGCATTCACGAAGACATCAGGAAGACTGCACCCAAGATGAGCTGCTCCATGAATGCCTCAGGCAGCTGAAGAGGAACAGGTGAAGGGGAACAGGAGGAGGAACTATCGTGGACAACCAAATCCCTGCTATCAATAGACAGAGCAAGTGGAACACATCAAGAAATACTATCAGCAGCCAGAAAAGGCCAGCCTAAAGCATAGCACACAGGCTCTGTTGATCATGAAGTACACAAGACCAGGCCCTAAGCACCAGATCCATAGAGGCTGGAGTCTACCACAACCAAGCGGACACAGGTTACAGACTATGCAAAGGTCTAGGATGTAGGATCCAAGCTGCATTTTAAATAGAGTGACACAACTAAGTGTCCAGGAAGGTGTACAAGAACATCTGTACCAAATACTGACTATAAGTCCCCAAGTCCCGATAGGTGGTTAAGAACAACAGGGCTAAGGTCCCGTGGGACTCTGAGTTCCAGACAGATGAGCAGCTCCTAGCCAACATGCAAGACATAGAGGAGGTGGAAAAGAAACAGAAGACTGCAGTTGTGTTGGATGTAGCAATCCCAGCAGACTGCAACATCAGGAAGACAAAAACAGAGATATATCAGGGGCTGAAGGAGCAACTGGAGTAGACATGGAAGGTAAAGTTCTAACTGCTCCCAGTGGTAATATGAGCACGAAGAGCTGGAACTCCAAAACTGGAAGAGTAGCGCCATCAGATTCCAGGCATAACATCGGAGGTCTCTGTCGAGAAAAGTGTAGTCATAGGAAGAGTTAAGATGCTGCCCAGAACTGTCCCGGGACCACATGTGACAAAAACACACACACACACACACACACATAGATACAGTGGTGTTTTTGTATGTTTGTCACACTTAAATGTTTCAGATCATCAAGGCAATTTAAATATTAGCCAAAGATAACACAAGGAAACACAAAATGCAGTTTCTAAATGAAGGTGATTAATATTAAAGGGAAAAATTCCAAACCTACATGAGATATAAAAAAATAGGAAATCAGGGACACTTTTTTAACCCTTTAAAACCGGTCAGAGCGGGCACGCTCCATTTTGCGCAACTATTTTTAAATCCCTGTAGAACTGCAACCACATAAGCTAGCGCAATAATTTTTTTTGCATATGAAACCGGAGGAGTTGTACTTACATCTTATGCCATCAGCTTGTCCTAGGTCACAGTTTCCTTCCACATATAGCTTTGCAAAAACTGCATAAAAAGCACTTGCAGCAACAAAAACATAATATCCCAGAAACACGCTTTGCTGATCCGATCAGCTGTTTGTAACACTTCCTACGTTGGAATAGACGTCAGCGCGAAATGTAGTTTTTTTTACCATCAGGGCCTCATAAGCCTATACTTATGTTTTTAAAAGTTATGTTCGACTTTATGACTTTCTGTGTCGTTTCTGGGATGCTTAGGACTCATATTGCACTGCTGGAAATAGTTTATTTTGATGCATATGCTGCTTTTTTGCAAATTTGCACTATAATATTTATTTTCGTTTTTCCTGCAGTATATAAAATGGCGTATTTCAAAAATAAAACTATGAAGACACTCAAAATAAATTTCCTGTGGTGGGAAACTATTTTGTGCAACTTTTTTGCATTTACAGTTTTGAGGGATAAGCCCCTTAAATTTTTCTAATTAGAAATATATGTTAAAAAAACAAAAACGATTTTAATTTTTTTTTTGTAGTTTATTGCACTTTTTTGCAATTTATGTAATTACTATGCACTTAATGAATACATATTATTATAATTTGGGCTATAATGGTTGTATTGATGTATAGCAACTTGAAATGCTCCCAAAAATGGCACTACAGCATGTAAAAATATAATATAAGCTCTGGTGGACTTGGTTCTATGGTAGGTCTTAAAGGGTTAACACCACTGTATACAGAGAAGAGAGCTGCATATTTAAATATATATCAAACGAAATAAACATTATGCAGTCAATTTGGCTAAAAGTGGAAGTTTTAATCATGCAAATTAAAAAAAAATTAATAATATTAAATAGAAATTGAAATAAAAAACAAAACAAAACCTGCATTCACTATTTTTCAGAACTGTGAATCTGTTAGACTAACATCATGTTGTAGTTGTGTCACAGCCCGATTTGACCAACTCTGACTAAAATTAAAGGAAAATTTCTGGAAAAGAAGATCCTTTGAGGCGAAAGCACAAATACAGAACCATCGTCCCTGGAAGTAACAAGGAAGCACAATGAGTTGTTAACATGCAGATTTCTGACCCAGAGGAGCGCAATCACAGGCACTGCACTATCAGTGGTTTAATAAGCAATTGTCAATTATAAAGGCTTCGCCTGAGACTGAAACCTCTTCCTTAAGGCCGCTGCATAGAGAAGGACAAAAAAATAAATTAAAAAGTAAACTGTTGTGACACAGAGAAACTGCTTCAAGGAATGTGGTGAAACTTATCTTTTTCCTCTCCTCAGATTTATTTCTTGTGCTTTGCTAAGGATGAGAACAGTTTGATTTCACTTGTTGGCATCATCCTTGTAAAAACAGGCTAAGGCTAAGTCACCATGGAAGCAAGCGCTGAAATATGGGGTGCTTTTCAGCGACCTAAATCTTATAGGTTTGCAACATCACTGCTGGGATACAGGCTTGGATTTAATATGCTAGGACTTATGTTCGTGTTTTCCAGAGGCAAATGTCACTTCAAGCAGTTGCAGATTTAAATAAAAAGACCTCCTTTAGAGCAAGAAGACAGCTTAGGGACAGATCTTTGAACAGCACATAGCGGCACAAGATCATTAAGATAGCAGCAAACTTAGGATGGAATTTTCTTGCTTCTGAGATAACCAAAGAAACTATGTTACAAAACCTCAGTATTCACATAGTTTGAATTAACAGATTTTAAGTCTACTGAACATCAGATGATTCTGATTTACTTCACACTACAACCGATGGTGTAAACATATTTATCTGAGCCATTGATATTCTTCAGATATAGACTTAAATGTGGTTAAGAGTGTAGATTATTCCTTTTATATAGTGCTGGAAAACAGACTGCTAAAATTTCTGCCTTGTGATATAGAAGCCATGCAAGTAAAAATCAATGTAGATTCTCTGCTGTTCTGTACAACACAGGTTGTTAGAGATATGTGTCAATATCTAGCCTACATTCACTTTTGATCCAGAATGAATGAGATTCTGTGAGCAAAGCACTGTGTCAGGCTCAGGCTAGAGTATATGCGCTTGTCACATCAAGTATTAGTTGGTCGGTAGGCTTAGGGTTATCTAATCCTAACCCTAGCCTAGCTACATATAACTTACTATTCAAATCTTGTAATAATAAATCAGTCAGCTATAACTCGACTGAGTGTCCACTGTGATTTCCAGTGCAGATTGTTGCTTTATGACTGTGGTATTGATAAAAATATAGAGCAGAGAGCTGATGCAATCCTTTATATTATTCTCATGACATCGATGAATCTGCAGCCTCGCGGAGCTTAAATAAACACTCGTGATGCCGTGTTTCACTGTGACTCACAACGGTGCTACAAATCTGAAAGTTTTGCACATGAGGAGAAAGAGTTTAGTTTGCTTATTTACTCAGCATGACACACTTCTGCCCCTGGTAAAAATAAATTTCCTTTCTCATTTCAGTAGCGAGGCCCTGCTGCTGTGTGCTCTGTCACAGCGGCTGTTTGGCCACATACTGTTTCTCTACTCCTGCATCGCTCCTCTCGTGTCACGACTACAGCCACAGGCTCAGCTAAAGGAGCGCAGGCCTTATTACGCCCCCGGGTCAACAATAACCCCTCAGCCTTCACAAACCCCCCCCCCTTACGGAATCAGCAAGACTGTGTAACACGACAAATTACTAGCCAACGGCCTCCCACGCCTGCTCAAACTTTGTACGTTTTAGCCTTAGTGGTCCTGCAACTACCAAACCCCCTCTCGATCCTATTTGTCAGGTGGAAACTGGGTGTGAAAAATGGTTGTGTTTTTCAGCAGAGCCACGGGGCTCTGAGCCAAAGCTTATTGCTGTCTACCTTACGATAAATAAGACTGATCATCAGTCCCAACAAGATGCATTGCAAACATCAAATTAATTATGACACTCACTGAGCGATTACCACAGATTATTCAAACATCGTTTGGCAGATATAAAGGTGAAATAGTGGACTGGGGATACAGTTTTCCCAGAAAGTGGAATCTAATTGGGCAAGTGAGCGCAGAGCCTGCCACGTTACCTCACCTTTAAAGAATAGAGAGTGACTAGGGTGGGGGCAAATGGCTGATTACAGCAACGAGGCAGTCAACTGGATGTGGAAAGTGAAACAAATAGCCGTGACCCCCGCTGAGTTCAACAGTAACTGAGTCAGATGACTAACTTGATCAGCAGATACCTAAATGGATGGTACCTGTGCACCAGAAGGAATCCATTAAAGGGATTTATTCTTGGTGTGTGTGTGTGTGTGTGTGTGTGTGTGTGTGTGTGTGTGTGTGTGTGTGTGTGTGTGTGTGTGTGTG
>NW_024582645.1:233434-272638 GCF_018398535.1 Haplochromis burtoni | reverse complement strand
GTGTGTGTGTGTGTGTGTGTGTGTGTGTGTGTGTGTGTGTGTGTGTGTGTGTGTGTGTGTGTGTGTGTGTGTGTGTGTGTGTGGGTGCGTGTGTGCGTGTGTGTGTGTGTGTTTGGGCATACAGCTTTTGTGTGTATGCAAGCTCAGGGCACATGTGAGGAAATGCGGAAATGTGTGTGCTTGCATTTTTTTTTTCTCTTATATGGGGCTGGGGAAGCGGTGTCCATGCCTGCAGGCTTTGTTGACCGGCTGTGCTAAAAGTCCAGCATATAACCGCAGTTTGTTCTCTCACAGCCTAGAGGCACTGTAAACCTACACAGGTTGTCATGTTTTTTATCATATGTGTTAAGCATTTTGAATTTGCATGTAATGAACACATGAAATATAAAGAAAATTGCCATTGCCACAGTCACTATGTGGTGAACTAATTGATTTGGAGTACATTTAAAGGATTGGGGAGAGTGGGTGAGAGGGGCTGCTGAGGAAAAGCCCTGTGCACAAAACATATGAATAAACAAATAAATAAACAAAACAATCCAAATCCTCTTTCTGCATTTATAGCCTGTCAAAAACACATGGCTGTGATCACGTGTTCACCCAGACGTGCCGAGCAGTATCACAATAAGACAGTTGTCAGCTTCCATTGTTTACGAAGTGATTACATGGGATGTCTTAACATATGTGCTGAATAAATAAATAAATAAATAAAAATGTAAAAAGCAAAAAACCCGCGTAAAGAGAGAATCTTTAAATTTGCGGGGCCACAAACAAAGCTGCAAAAGCAAAAAACCCTCAAACGAGCTCTCAGCTGCACTGCTGCTACTTCATCTTCTTGCCCCCCTGCAGACTGCTGGCAGTTAATCTTTTCCTAACATCTAATGGAGGATTCGTCACACGTCGTCTTTTGCAACATGTTATTCCTGTCTGCAATCAGTAATCAGTCTTTGTCGTTAACCCTCCCACCACCACGATTGCCACGGTCACGGTGACGCACTTTGCCTTTTATCAAGAGCATCTTGATCTTAAGTTCTATAAAACGGTGTGACCACCGCCGCAGCGTCCTGTGTCACAAAGATTCTCACAAAGGTTGTGACACAAAAGTTAGAAACGCAAGCGGAGAACATGCAATCGCTCAACATTTCCGTCACTTCTCTGTACTGAACAAACGAGAAAAAAGTTCGTAAAGAAACGACAACAACAAAAATAAATGAATGCATAAAACAAGCTGCAATCTTTCGCTCGGAGGATCCTGCTGCTGGTGCTCAGCATCCAGAGAGAGGCGGGGGTGTGGGGAAGCAGCAGAGGAAAGTTGGAAGCAGAGTCTTACCTTATAATCGCCGTGTCGCCCTGTCGGATAGTGATGTTGTCGGTGGCCCTCTGCATATCCACACTCCGGACGGGGAATCCTGTGGGGATAAGACAAAGCAGTCTGAAAAACGAAGCCTGTAACTGCCTCCAGCACGACTTGCGTCCGACTTGCATTTTTGAAAGCACAGGAGCGCGCGCGCGTTTCTGCAGTTATAAATCCAAGGGTGAAAAAGGGGGTAGGGGGAAACAGTCGTAGTTGTCCACACTTCTGGTAAACGCGGGAATGTTTTTAGGTCCAAAGCAGTTCGGAATGAATAGGTGACACGAGGTTCCGAAAATACTTTTTTGGAGGGGGAGGGGGGCGAAAATCCTCCTTCTGCACTCCAGTGACGCACAAAGCTCTCCGCGTAAAGACACGGCACAGCGACGATGGAGAGAGGCAAGCTTCTGTTTAGAGTCTGGGAGAATCACCCCCCACCACCACCCCCTACACCTCTCTCTCTCTCTCTCTCTCTCTCTCTCTCTCTCTCTCTCAGATTATCCAGCCGTCTGACTCCGATGCTCCCCTTATTGGTTGTCAGGACAACAGCACCACCTGAGGTCCCTTTCGGTGAGACACAACCGAACGAGGACCGAGGAACACCGTGGAATAAGTTTATTTTTGTTTTTATTTTTAGAGAATAAAAAAAAAACAAAAGTATTCAACAGAAGAAAAGAATCGAGTTGTGTATCTGAATATCCATGAAGGCTATTACGCGTCTTGAATATCAGAACAGGTTTTGGACACAAACAGAGAAAAAAAATAATAAAAACAACCCAAACTTCCAGTTTTAAATAGGTCTAGAAAACTTTCCTTCCTTGAGGTGAAGCCATGCAGAAAGACGCTTTCCCTCTGAGGATCACTTCAGTACCATTACTCTTCAAACAAGCTCATTTATCTACAGCAGGTATCCACTCATTTACACCATTAGCTCCCATAGCATTTCCATGCCTAGCAGATCTGCAGTGGACCATGAGATCTCCAGTGGATACTTTTTGTACCTAATTATGATTTAGGTGGAGAGCCTGTTGTTTGCATTATACAATTCCATTTAACATGTTCCATTAAATGTTAGACATGAAATTAAACCAAAGGATATTTTTGGAAGCATTCTCTATATATAATAGAAAAAAAATTATACTTATTTTTACCATTTTGAGGATGATACGGAGCCGTGAATGGCTTAACCAGACATAATCACCTCTTGTCAAGACTAGCATTGACTGTTGTGATGCCATAGCTTGATAAGTAATTACATCCACTTTCAGCATAAGCAAGGACACAAGTTTGTGAGGTGCACGCCTCGCAATTATGCAGACATGTGAATGCAGCATGAGCTTGTAATTTCACCACTTGCCAATCAAACGCTGGCTTAATAGGCCCTGATCTAATGCTCAGTTGACGATGTGCTTAATGAAGTGCAGTGTAACAATTTAGGCAGTGCATTTAGCATTATTTGATTCTGCAAATACATTAATACTAATGCGAATCATTGTCATTCGCTGCATAGTGCACTCCCATTTTTTTTTTTTTGTCTCTGGGGGTATGCAGCTAATAATTCAGAATCACACTTTAATTCTTTAATTGTAGTGCTCTAAACTAGTCACACTGATACAAGCACAGCACTTGCTGAGGTCATGACCTGAACGTAGAATAATTACATATGTTCTTAACATTGCAATTACTCCAGCTAGCTTAAAAACACAATCAGACACAATCAGTTGCCTGTTTTACAGCAGCCTCTCGAAGCATCTTTACCCTCCTTTTTTTTATGCAGACTTTTTGGATGCATTAGAAAAATTGAAGAGCACATGAGAGTAAAACTGATAAGGACCACTGGGGTAATTTATGTCAGTAAATGTATGGAGGTGCTTATGTTAGGGCATTAGTTGAGAAGTGTTAAACTGTTTACAACGAGGGACGCTTGAAAAGCTGCTCCCTACTTGGTGCTTAATAAATAGTGCTTGTTACAGTTTTCCTCATCTTCTAGAGGTTTAAGCTATCTTGGTGATTTCACTTTATGAAAGAGCATATGCATTAAGACCACTTTAAAAGGTTTACTGGGTTCACAAGAGGAGAGAAGAGGGTCTCTGTGAAATACAGATTTATGTAGGGATGACTCCTACATGCCTTTTTGCTTTATTTATAGTTATAAATTCTCAAAAGTACGCTGGTGATCCAAGAGACTTTATATGTGTAATAAGTTGAATTCTTGCTTTTATGGCAGCGAGATGGCAGAGTGGAGGCCAACAAAACAGCTGCTTTAACCGGGTCTTATCAGAAGTCCACTGACGCCTGGAGGCCTTTCCTGTACTAAAGGCTCACAGACACTCACACAGAGACAAACTGAATGCAGGGAAACACAGCAGTTATTATTGTGTTGGTGCTATGCTGGTGTTGGAGTTTGAATAGCAGACGTGGTCATGGATTCTCCTTTTGTGCACGCAAAATAAACTGTACATATCATATTATACGTTATCCAGAATATGACATGTAGAACAATGTGATGCATTGTTTGCTGTTTACATTACAAAATAAAATAAGATCCCCTCAGTCTGCAGACAGCTGGGAGCCAAAAGGACACAACAGAAGAGGCAAAAGTCCTTTTTATTTGCTAGTTCATGCTGGCATACATTCTACACAGCTGGGGTCAGAAGTTTACATAAACCATTCATGGATGAATGTCATTATAATTTTGGGCTTTTCATGATTTCTTTCAACTGTTCTTTTTCCAGAGTGGGATGTTTGTACATTATACATACTGCATACAGTTTTCTCTAATCCACACAAGTTCAAAAGTATACATACAGGTTCAAATATTTACATATACCTTCACTAATATTTGGCACTATATTTAAATGTGCCTTAGAAACTTTTGTTAGCCAAGCTTATAGCAGAATCCTGGCTGGATATTTGACTCTTTTTGGCAGAAAATGGTACAGTTAATTCAAATTAGTTGGTTTCTGGCACATAGATGGCTATTAAACATAGTCCACAAATTTTCAATAAGGTTAAAGTCGGGGCTTTGGGAAGTTCAATCCAGAAGATTAATGGGCCATTTCTAAACGAGTGCAGAAAAAGTTGAATGTTTATCAAATTCTGGAAGAAACCCCAAATTGTCAGCTTCAGATGAGAGGAAATTGGTTAGGATGTTTAACAACAACCCAGCATCCTCCAGCATTCAAGACTAAAATGAACTGGGAGCTGCTTGAACACTGGTGTCACTGTCCACAGTGAAGTGAGGTTTATGTCACCAGGGTCCGCGAGGGTACCAAGAAAAGAGCCACTGCTCCAAAATCAGCTCTTTTAAGTTAGTCCACATGGAAGAGTCAAATGCCTTCTGGAGAAAAGTCAGACAAGACAAAGATTGAGTCCTTAGTGGTCGACACAGCTGAGTGTTCCAACAGGACAAATTATCACAAACACAAATCTAAACTGGTTTTGGAATCGATAAAGCAGGCTAACATTAAGCTTTGGAAGACTACAACCCTACTGAAGATTTGTGAACGCTATCAATTCTGCCAAGGAGAATGCTCAAATATCCAGCCAGAATTATTCCAGGAGCTTGTTAGTGGCTACCAAACCATCTGGTCGAGGTCCAACACTGCTAAGGGACTGTTATGGCCCTTAGCAGGGCCTCCCTTGATTGTGTCCCTGTAGGGTGTGTCCTGCCAGGTCTCCTGCCTTAGGTGCCACCCTATTTGTACAGCTGACCCAGAGACCTATATCGCTATATCAATTCTGTATCTATTTTATATCTCTATAGGAGAAATGTCTTACATTGTCCCCCTCCAATAAAAGCATGAAAGAAGCAGGGGAGTTACTAAGAAAAAAACAAACACTATGAACAATAACAATGCCTCACACACAGATGAGTCGTTTTCTTCAACAATAGGTCTTTTTTCCTCCCAAAGATATGAATATGAATTATGAGTTCATACAACCACAGAATGTTTTAAATATAATTAAGCCTGCAACACAAAAACGCGCACATACAGTGTTTTGATATCAACAAAAAAGCTGCACATCCTCTCATGTTTTCCTCTGGCTGTGTGTATGCAAGCAGCCTGATAGGAATGGAGGAGAGAGAAAGAAAAAGGAAAATTTTCCCCAAAAATGTCTGAAAAACAATATAGCTGGAAGCCAGTTTTGGATTCTTTTTTTTTAACTTTAGATGTGCTGTTGCCTGGGTCTGTTTTCAGTCAGGCTCAATAACATAGTTGAGGCATGCATGAATGTGCAGAATGCTTTGGACATGAACAGAAATCTTTTTGTTAAAGATAACACTTTTAGTGAGCAGGTAAGAAACAAAAAAGTAGCCCGATATCAGGGAAACTTGTCACACACTGATTCTCAAATCTGGAAGACAAAAACATCATAGAGCCAAGAACCTGGCTGCGTTATATTCTTGTAGATTTTGAATCGTCTTTGCTTTGATTTCTTTTTCTTTTTCGTTTTTGCTCTTTTCTTTTTTAGTTAAATTTACTTCCATAATAAATGTATGCACAAAGTACTAAAATTTGCATCAAAATTTACCAGATTGCTCAAATGAACCCATACTGATGCTTTCTTTAAAATAGGAATTTGACACAGGGGATGAAACTGTGTTTTCTGCAAATCAATATATAACAATTTCTATCATCTTAAAACACTGCGCTCCTACAACACGGCACCCAAGAGAAGTATTCAGTACAATGGAAGCGCTAATGCGTGGTACAGTGAGGGGAAATACATAGTAATTGGTATTTTCTGTGATAAGTGGCAGAGCCTGTGCCTGATAAATGATCAAACAATGGCAGCATAAGGGGATCTAACTTCTTTGAGGGGAAAGCAACATACAGTATGATCTATCATTCAACTCTGTATTTCAGCTTAAAAAAGTGGCAGCAAGAAAACATTCTAGGAAGTGATGTTATTGAAATATAACAGTTACTAATGTAACTACAAATCATGGGTCTACTTAATCATAATCACACTGAAACCCAGAAAATGTTTGTAAGCAGCACATCCCCTGGCATTTGTATTTTTTTTTTAACACAAGATCTGCATCACAGGGCAGGGACTGTAGAATGATTTTCATAATGCACATTATGAAGTGCTTTAAGCACTCCTCCCCATTTCATTGAGTCATAATGATTCAGTCAGAGCGACCCAGCTTTGATCAAAAGAGCTGAAAACAGAAGGGATAAACATGTAGTACACTGTAGATGTATAACTCTGATTTAAGAACAGAGAAACAGCTTTTAATACTGAGTTTGTTTGTGTTTGTATGTGTCACTCTTATGACAGCCGATTCAACGTTTCCAAGAAAAAAACTGAACTTAAGTCAGTGAGTAGTTTGCTCCGTTATACTCAGTTCTTTATTTTTTATTGTAAAGGCGAAACTTAGACTAGACATCCTGAGTTTGAATCCACCGTCTAGTCTGGATCTTTCTGTAGGAAGTTTGTATGTTCTCTATGTGTAGGTAGTGAGGTTAGGTTAACTGGTGATTCTAAACTGTCCGTAGGTGTGAATGTGAGTTAGTACCCACCCTTTTGCCCTATGCTAGTTGGGCTAGACTCTAACTCCCATGTGACCCTGAACTGACAACTGAGCAAAAGACAATGAATGGATGGGTACACCAGTCACAAAAAGTCACAGACTTTCACAGGAGTAAAATGTCATGACAGAAACAAATAATTACACCAAGATAAGATCAATACTGTACACTTTTTAGAAAGGACAAGCTAGAATCGTTTTTTCTTGTTCAAACTGCTAATAATTTAAAGGTAATGATTGCATACGTGAGTTAAAATGAATTTTGCCATCAGCTTCACTTGAGCAACAGGAAACACATCCTGCATATTTATCTTCACTATTAAATGCTTCATTTTGCCACACAAACTCAATCCTAAGCAGTTAAGATTCAACAAAGTGTTGTATTACAGGTGGAGTTGTGCCTTTTGTTCTTGTTCTTAAAACCATTCTATAACATTATGTAGGGTTCACCACTATTACTACTCTTGCTTCTTCTGTCATCCCATTCTCACAGAGCCTTGTGTCAGGTAATAGAAGAGGCTATGTTTCGGCGCCTTGTATGGAACAGGAATACAGTAAGAGAACCTTTCTTCAGTATCCACGTGAGTATTTAAAAACCTGCAGTTTGTCCTTTTAAATGAAGCAACTGTGAAACAGTTCAGTGGTTCTGGAGGAATTTTGTCAAGCTAGTGAAAAGAACTTTGATATTAAAATGAGTAGTGCTGTAACAGGCTTGGAGTTGTTGTTTTTTTTTTTCTTATCTTTTTTAAGTATGGGAATGTTAACAATATAGAGAAGGGTTTAGAGTAAAGACACTGTCAAGTTGCATTAGGGGAAGTCTGTGCTTTTGAAGCATGACCTATATTAAAAACCACAAGCCAGAACACTTCAGCCTCACCTCCTTTGACTATTCTTTTTTTAGTCTACATTTCACATCGCCCACCATTCGGAAGGTGTATTGCTGAAATACTACTGTACCCTTCTCTTTTTGTTTAGTGCATCTTGGGAAAAAAGTCACAAAACTTAGGAGGACACAGTTTGTGCAAAAATATGGCATTTCACAAGGACTGTTAAACTGCTGTTACACTGTCAAATATCCCACTGAGTGCAGAAAGCAGTCTCCTCAGCTAATAGTGCCCACAGATGGAAGCCACAGTGGGATGACACAAACTGGAGGAGAAGTTGTTACCGGCACGCTCTAATTGTGCACGAGCGTCCAAAAGAAGTTGCAACTGCTCCTGCAAGTAACTGTGCATAATGTGGGATAATGAGCGATGAGGCTGTGCAAAAGCTGTAACATCCCTGGGTTGCCAATAAACACACGAGGCTGCATTCAAAGCCAAATGTTTGGCTTAATTTTGGCCTTGAACCTAATGCTGTTGTTGGTGGGAACATGCAGGATTTTGCAGGATTTGATTTCAACAAATGCACCAGTGGGGTTAACAGGAAACTTCACAGCAACAAAAGAAAAGTGGAGCAAACATTTCCACCTCAGTCGTTAATGTCCGAGACCGCAGCGTGACTCTCCACCTCAATTTTTCCAGTCAGCTACTTTGACTGAGTGAGTTTTTTGGGTGTTTCATGTTTAAATGCTGTGCATTACTGTGGAACAAACCCCCACTTACAGGTGTATCGTATTCCAAAACATTCTCCATCTTTAGTCCCCCAATCAATACTGGCTTATGAAGCCCAAACACCCCACCGCTTTTAACAAGAGAGCAGGATCTATAATGGGATTCTGATTCTTCACCCACCTTCATTGTGCACTATCTAACCTCTGTGTGAAAACAAATGACAGTCGGCTCCATTGTGAGCCAAAGTCTCCCCTCCAATCTCTCTTTTTTTGTTGTTTCTTAAGCAAAATGCACTCTGTGTCAGTGTAGACTAGGCTGCACTGGGAACACATGCTCCCCAGCAGAAACGTACTCCAGGTGTGTGTAAGGGACACAACGACTAAGATTCCTGATAAAAACAAAACAAGTTTCTTCTCTTTATAAGAAAGAGTGTATGCATAATTCACCCTGGCATTCCGATCAAAACCAGACTCTTGGCAGCAAAATGCATGATATGCTGGAAAAGCAATACCCAGTAACATACTCAGCAATATGCTGCATCTCACACACACTCTGACACACAAATGCAGCACAACGCACCCTGGCCTGAAGCCTCTTGCTCTCCATCCCTGTATCTCTGTGTCAGCAGAAATACAAAATAAGGCAAAACTTTGCCAGAAAGCGTGCTGTATTGTGGACGACATGCTAAAAAAAGGAGGTCTAAGTTGGAAAATTACACTTCGAAGACTTTAGCATATATTTTTTGCATTCATTTAAGACAACTGTTAAATATACTAAAAGCACCCACTTTCCCGTACAATATCTAATAAAATAGTGACTGAACCTTTATTCAGCAACATAAGGTTATACTGTGTATGTAACGCCTGCTTTGGCAAGATTACCATCTGAGTTTTGCATTACCAAAAGGTGCCTGCCTACAATGGCATAGCGCCTGCTTGCAAAGATTGCCAGAACCTCTTTACATAACACAAAACACACTTCAAAGAACACATCACGCATCAGAACATATCCCAAACGCCTGGTTAAAAGCCAAAAATGTAACCTTGACAAAGATTCATCTGGCATGTGTGTTGTTATGCGAGTGAGCAGATGTTGAGCAGCAGCAGCTGTAATGCTGTTTTCTATGGGAATTAAAAATGGATGGCTAGCTAATGAAGGGCGTTTTCTTTGATAAAGTTTGCAGACATTACACTGGCGCATCATCTAGGAGTTTCCTATGAACGTGTGAATTGAAGAGTAACCAGTTTCAGCTTATAATTTTATTTTTACAATGTAATATCAATAAAAATTTGGAGAGTGCAAGCTAAAACTTTACCATGCATACCAAACAGTATGAGATTATAAAGGATGATGTGATGCCAAATTAACTGTTAGCAATAAAAACTAAAATTTGCATTTATTACACATATAACAAAACATTAAAAAGCATTAAAAGCCTTCCCCTTTAAAGTTCAGTGTGTTGCTGTGTTTCTATATATATTCCATTAAATATAGGAAACCGCCGCCCTCTCTTTTTATTCAACTTTAATGGCATCTATAACTTTTTCATAACGGAGTTTTGGATATTCTCCTTCTGCTTGAATGCTGTTGAATTTCAGGGTTTTTTTTTTGAGTGAGTGTATTTTCTTTGCATTATATCACAATCAAAAATGTATTTCAGTTATTTATTAGGTTTTCCTTTTCGCTTCAGACTTCTCAGCAATATGTGCTTTGCCAAATGCTGTTATATTCCCAAGGTACACTTCACACACTTCATGGTGCCTCACAAACAGAAAAGTAGCTAAAACCACAGATATTTTTTCTATAACAATGTAATTTTCCTCCTGTGGATTATAATTTTTTTGTCATGCAGGCTTTTTGTGCAAAAAAAAAGTGAACTGAGTGCAAATATGACCTGAACCAAAAGTATAAAGTGCACATATTCCCAACCAGCACTATTGTTCCGAGTTATATTATGCAGCATGGTGCTGCTTGCATTGTTTCTGGCTCATTCGCACTGAGCAATCGCTTCTGACTTTGAGCTGGTTCATTTCATTCAAAGCTCCAATACAAAGTGGGCTGGTCAGCAAAAATCTCAGGTTAAAAAATTCAAAGTTAAGGCTGAGTCCTACATAAACATGCAGTGGATGTGAACCAAAGCACATTTGCATTATTAGAATTCTTGAAATATACTCCGTGGTTTGTTTCAGCAACTATCTCAGACTATTTTTGTGTCATCCCTCCTCTCTTCCAATTCCACATCTGTGCATCAAGTTTGACCTCAGCTTTCAGTACATTATCCATCTCATCTACTGGAGGTGATCACACACACACACACACACACATACACACACACATAGACGTGCACACATGCGCATACACACAGCATCTCTTCAATCTTCTTGCAAAAGAATTGGTCTGAGTTGGCCCCTGAGGGTCATCCCTTCTCTCACTATTTAGTTCTATTAGCAAGTTCAGGCACACAGAGAGACCTTGCTGGAGAGGATTGGTTTAGCTGCAGATGTAATGTTCAAGGTGAAAGCCTACCGGGTAACAAGATGAATTCTTAGCAGACCTGCGAGGATGTCCACTTTGATAGGCTTGTCCTTGCAAACACAAAGCAACTCTATGAGTGTGGAACCATCCTGCAGCTACGCTTCTCTCGTGATGTTGTTTCTTTATACATTTCATCCTCTCAGTTATGGGAAGCATTTAAAAAAAAGATGGCTGACTAATTGTGACTTTCTAAGTTTGCACTGTTCCACACACCAATTGTCTTTCAGCACTATCTACACGAATTAAATTCACTGGTGTTAAATTGCCACATTTAGATAAAGTTGTTTTTAATTGAATTTTTTAAACTGTAGGGAAATGCCAGACATCATGACAGAAAGCTAGTTTGACTTATTAAGTTCTCGTGATATTGAAGTTCCATCCGTTAAACCAAAACTTTTTTCGTTTTTAAAAAAATATAATTCATTTCATTGTTCAGTGTTTCCAAAGAATTAATACAGGACAGAGATATCGGTCCATATTCCACAGAGGTAACTCTTTGTTTGACAAGCCTGTAAGTTTGTCTACATTCATTTTAATAAAACATTACTTAACAAACTAAAACAAAGACCTGGTGGTAGCCACACAGATATATTGTGCAAAACACTTTTTCAATTCATCCACAGTGAAGGTCGGGCATGTAGTGGAAAGGTTAAAGTATATGAAAATAAATCCATACTTAGAAATTACTTAGAAATGATGGTTTTCACAGGCTAGGTGATTACTAAAACAATTCAAAAGTTCTGTGTCTTATCATTCAGATAAGACACTGACTTGTAAAATGTTAGTGTCCATGAATTTGTTGAAAACTTAGCATCTATAGAAAAATAATTGTGAAAAATAAAAGTGACTAATGAACAAAGGTTCAGAATCCATCCGTCCAATGTTTATGGTTTATCCAGTTTAGAGACACAGGGCTGGAAAAGGTGGGCTACACCCTGGAGAGGATGACAGCGTGTTGGGTTTAGAATCATAACTTGATTTGATCAAATGATTAAATTAAACTTCAGCTGCATCAAAATAGCTTCAATAAAAAGCACCACAGGTTCTCGTTTAATGAGGCAACAGCTTTGTTTTTTCTATGCATCAGTAATAAACTCACAGTTAAATAAACAGGCTTGAGAACAAAAATCCCTCCTACAGACATTTTGATCTGTTACGTGTCAAAGCTTTGGTCTTTTTTCACCGTCCATCTGAAACAAAATAAATTATGCTTAATGAGTATAATTTAACATGGCGGTAGGCAGATTTACCATGAGTGTTTTTGCAGTTTATTGCGCAACTTTTCCGGTAAACAATGTTTTTTTCCCCCCAGACATTCCTTGTAAACTTCATGTGCACTAATTTGCAGGGTGGATCCCAGTACATTCGACTTTCCTCTTCCAGGAACCCCCTGCTAAGATTAATGCATCTATCATCCCCACAATAACCAGAGGCGCATTTTTGACAGAGCAACTGATAGGACTCCGAGAGCTTCATTTAAAAATACTGAAGGCTAAGAGGAACATCTAATGAGTAAGTTAAACACCTGCCAAACACACTCCTACTGATGTGTTCATGCTTTGATGGATAATGATTTCTATGGCCTGAAATGTATTCATTTCAAATTAACAACATCTGCTGTAAAGCCAAGAGATACACATCTGATGTGAGGAATCTGCTTTTTTTGTTTTTTTTAACGGCTTGTAGAAGCGAGCGCGTTCTTGCAGTCCTGTTATTTTTACTCCAAGCTGTCAGAGCAGAGAAGAACCATTAAAAGCTAAAAGGCTTGGTAAATTGCATGCGATTGGTAGCTGGACGGGCTGAGAGTCTGTGCTGGTGAGAAGGGTTTGATCCATGGGTAAGTATGTAAAATAGCAAAAAAACAAACAAAAATCTCCCCCAAACCCCCCTCTCATTAGGATTTACCCAGAAGCCTTAGCTAAACAACAACTGGATAAACAAAGAAAGCATGGGCCCAAAATCATACATGCAGATTTTAAACACCATATTTTATCGCTTCACTCCCACTCCTGTTTTACTCCATCCTTTTCCCTCGCTGCCTTGCCGTGTCTTACTTCCGGAGATGAATAATGTAGACTCCCTCACTGCTTTGTATGAACACAGCAATTCCCTGGATGAGGTTCTCCCCGAGGACTAGAGAGCCACAGGCCTGTCTCCAGGCCCACCCCTCTAATCTGCATTCTCCCTCTGTTCTCTTAATTAGCAGGTTATGGACAAGAAGGCACAGTAATTTCACCCAGCTGTTGCAGATTTCTCATTTTGCCCCTCCCCTGTGGCAAACCCTCGTCTTCTTTTCCCGACGTTCTTTTCCTCCACGAGTTACATTTCTTTTTGTCTTTTCATCTTCGTCAACGTCGCCATTTTCCCTTCCAAGCTTATCGTCTTCTTCATCAACACAGAAGTTTTAATCTGCATGGTTCGTAATGAGGCACAGGCAACAGCAAGAGGCTGAAGGGCAGAGTAAATTATTAAAGGAGAAAGAAATGTCACAAGCTACAGAAGTCAGTAACAGCTCGACATAAAAACCGTGAATGACTTTGTTCTTATTAGGTGTTAAAGGGAAACAGGGATAACAGCCTCATTTCATACCTAATAATATAGATGAAACTAGAATCTCCTTCTAAACCTGCATTGACAGAAATTAATCTCTCTGTAGCTCTCTTTGTGTGTGTCTGTGTGTGTCTGTGTGTGCGTGTGTGTCTCTCTCCACAGTGAATTGCAGGGTAAATGGAATGACAAGCCTGGGCCCTCTGGGTACAATATACCATACAGCACCCAAGGGCTCTTCATCGTTTCAATATATCAGCTTATGATGCAAGAAGTTTAATGTACAAGGGAGCCCTGTTTAACATAGAGGCCTCAGGGAACGTTAGGTTAATGTTCTCACAGAAACCAATTTACTATAAAATCTTTCTAGCACTGCGTACCTCTGTGATCATGTTCAGACAGTCTATAGCACCGCGTTAAATAAGTCCCTTCAGAGCCTTTGAATTGACATAGTCCAAGTCTTGACATCAGTGTGACAGCGGTGACAAGTTTAGAGATTTGTTTAATGCTGTTTTGCGATATTCTTCCTTGCAAACTTTGCCAAATCAATAAAGTATTCTGATTCTGATTCAAATATGACAAAGATTTTAGATCTGTGAAAAAACATGCAAACAAGAGAAGATTACTAAAAGTGCCAGTCAGGCCATAAAGGGAAAAAAAAGAAGAAGGAATAATAAAAATGCTGACGAAGATCTATTCATGTTTCATGTAATGATTTGTGAGTATTTAAGTCATGTGAATCATGTAAGTCATGATTTGTTCAGGAAGCCTGTTTAATTTTAATTTTTTTGACACAACACAATTTTGTTTCTTGCAAAAACAAACACCCGCTCACACTGCCATGTCTGTCTTTGTATTGTTAACTGTCTTCAAACATGGCTGTAGTTTCTTTCGTGTTGTAAACTATTCCCACGAGATCCTACTCTTGTTAAACTTATAAACTAATAGCTGCAATAAAATAAGATCTATATCATCACACGGGCCATTATTAAAGCTTTTACAATAAACAGGTGTATATTATATTAAATACCATTAAAGCACATTATGTTCAGCTGTTAATTTACTCCTTCTCTCTGCTGGCCTTGGCGTAGCACAAAGTGTCATTTTTCTCTTCCAACAGATCGACGCTCCGTTCCAGTTCACAGTCTGCATTACTTCAAAGTTCACACAAAATGAAATATGTCCTGATGTAATGACAAAACACTTCCACTCTTTCCCACGGAGCATAATAATGTAATCATAATTGGTGTACCGCGGTGAACTTTCTCCCAAAGATTTATTCTGCGCACATCTCACTCAAGTGTAGTCTACCCAGGAGTTGATGCTTTTAAATATCAGGGCTCTGCAGGCTTCAAAGGCCGACCCAGAGGAGCTGAATTCATGTCGGTTACAAGGGAACGCAGTCAAAAAGATCCAAGAAACGACAAAATTAATGCACTATTCAACTTTTCAACAATTTGCTAAAATAATATCCAATCACAGTTGCTAAAAAAAAAAAGGATATGATGTATGCTGCTTTTAGTTTTGGCAGCTTGAGTCACTTGACTATAAAGCAAAGAAGTATTGTTATGTACTGTACAGTGAATTGGACAGTCTTCGCCTTGCTGTGGTAAGAACATCACACTGTTTGCAATATATTCATGTGTAGCTGGTGCAACCCAGTCACACGTAAACAAACCAAACAATGGATACAGAAATACCCACCAGAGTGACACACTATATACCCCGGACAAATCTGAACGCAAACCATAATGGAACAGTGCTTTTTCTTAACGGCAGCTTTTAATTTAATTGTTTTTTTTGGTCATTTTTTTGCTTTTCTTTATTTTATTTTCTCTTTGAACTGTATGTATGCTTGTGTCATAAAAAAAATGAATCTAATATTTCAACCAGAGCACTGAAGGCAGCAGGCTGCTCACTTGTGAGGTTCATATTTTTGCAAATTTATACAGAACACTGTCAGCTCAGCATTCAGCGTGAAAAGCAGAACGTACCAAAGTAAAAATGACAGGAGAGGAGGGACAGGATGTGACAAATTGGTGACCCCATTTGAGTACACACACACATATAGACTCGCAAGGGAATGAGCAAAGTTTCCAGTCTCAAGCAGAAATTACAAAGGAGTATGAATCCATTTTTTCTCTACATTTGATATCAGTGCTAACCATCCAATGGGCCAGTCAGTTCCTGGTGTCTGACTGAGCCATGCGTGTTCCTGCTGTTTTTCTCTTACAGTAAATATATATAATATATATAATTGGCTAAAATAAAATTTCAAGTGGTTTATTTTTTATGCACCTTCTCAGCCCAGTATGTGTTACATTATATAACAAAAATCTGAAGATGACCCACACTCCACTCAGCGATCTGCACACTCATAATCATCATCCCAGCTGCCTGACTGAAACATCTCTCCCCACAAAAACAGGGATTGTGTCTGACATATGCAATTCTCTGAAAAATGAAGTGCTTCCACAAGAAGAGGTTAAGTAGCAGCTAGGTGCTGATGATCAAATGTACTTTATGAATTGATAATGCGAGTGTGAGCAGCTCTTTAAAAGTAGTGGTTTTGGCAGTTTGCTGGACTGGTCCATTGAGCTGTGTGCTAACAAAATGCCACAAACTTCCCATGAATGGACGTCCCAGGAAATCCACTCTAAGCTCAGAACATGCAACGCTCACAGAGATTTAATTTCACTAGCTGGGCCCAGGGGACTGGCGATGGCTCCCGGGCCTGGCAGATCCCCATGTACTAAATAGAAGTGAAGAAGTTGAAGAATGGAGAAGAAGGACGGACGGAGGGTGGGGCACGTAAATGAGAATGATCGGCTTGCAGAACTAGGGGAACCTATATAGATGACAGCCGGATTTGGAGGCGTGGTCCTGCTCCTGAAATTCCGATACATAATCTCCAATTAAGTTGCATCTGAACAAAAACACAAGACTTTTTGAACAATGTTCTTTGGACAGATGAGAAGTAAAGATGTGTAGTTCCAATGTACAGCAGCACGTTTGCAGAAGACCAAACACAGCGTATCAGCACGAATAACTTGGACCAGCTTGGAAATGGATGGATGATGACAAAAGTACTGATACTTGTGTTAAAATAGTTTGATAAAAGTACTTACTTACTTAGTCTTTACTCAAGTAAAAATAAAAACGATGAGTCTTTTGCGGTCTATGACTGCCTGAAGTCTAGAACTCTTGCTTCTTAGTGTGTCTCTTTGCCTTCAGTTTCACCCGTACAGTAACTGAAAAACATGCGCTGTTTAACTGGTATCAGGTGATAGACTTGGCTGTTGAAGAATATCCCATTCTTTGACTTGACAAACTCCTGGGTGGCTTTTGCAGTAAACTTCTGGTTGTTATTAATTTATTTGAACTGTTTCTTCCCCCCCCATACTTTTCGTTCGTGTTCCTCTTGGTTTAATTGCAGACCTGAGCAGTCTTTTAGATGTCTTTTGGAAAAAGAACTAGTAAGACAATGTAATGCTCAAGTGACTATACATCTTGCTTATGTTGCAGCTTTCCAGCATTTCTGGCTATTGTTAAGAAAATCACTTAAGATGAGCAAAACTGTATAACATGCAATAACAGAAGTCGTTGACCTCCAAAGTGGTTTCATTTACTGATTCCTGTAGTTCAAGTTATCGTCCCAGAGGGCAGTGACCTGCATCATTTCCGCCAATACAGCAAAACAAAAGCAGATTAAGATAAACAGTGTGAAAAAGAAGTTCACACTCACAGCCTCGGTGCACACTGCTGATCACAGAAGACAAAGCTGAACAATAAAAGGCCTTCTGCAGTCTAACTTGCATACAGACAAAGACTAAAACAGGAAAAACCAGCTTCCAGGGTCATCTACAAATGGGACAGTGAGGCTGAGGAGGTCCTACAGGACTGCTTTGACAGCAGTTGATGGCAACATCAATGAACTCACAGACTCTGTCATTCGTTATATTGGAAAGTGCATGGATGATACCATCACAAAACCACTGTCCGCATATATCCAAATCAGAAACCCTGGGTAAATAAAGACGTTCGCGCCAAGCCTTTAACTCCGCGGACGCTGATGCATATAAAGCAGCCAGGTATGACCTCCGAAAGTCCATAAAAAAGGCCAGAAAGGACTACAGGGACAAAATGGAGTCCAGCTACCACAGCTTTGACACCAGGCGACTGTGGAATGGACTGTGCTGCATCACTGACTACAAGAAGGACAACACAGGCAGTGTTCAGCCCACTGCATCTCTCGCAGACAAGCTCAACAACTTCTATGCTCGTTTTGACGCAGACAACAGAGAGCAGATCCTCTACCCTCAGGAGGACAGTGAGGCTGTAACTTTAACTCTGAAAACAGAAGCTGTGAGATGGACTTTTAAAAAGGTCAATCCTCACAAAGCTCCAGGACCGGACGGCATCCCAGGCTGGCTTCTCAGAGTGTGTGCCGACCAGCTGGCAGAGGTGTTCACCAACATCTTCAACCTCTCCCTGAGGCAGTCAGTGGTCCCCACGTCCCTCAAAGCATCCACCATCATTCCTGTTCCCAAAAAATCAGTTGTCTCCTGTCTGAATGACTACCGTCCTGTTGCACTGACATCTGTCATCATGAAGTGCCTGGTCAAAGATCACATCTGCTCCTACCTCCCTGACACACTGGACCCTCTTCAGCTTACCTATCGGACAAACAGAGCCACAGAGGATGCCATCGCCCTGGCAACGCACACCACCCTCACTCACCTGGAAAAAGGGAATACATATGCAAGGGTCCTCTTCATCGACTACAGCTCAGCATTTAACACCATCATCCCCTCAAAACTTGCCACGAAGCTCGTCGACCTTGGGCTGGGAACACCGATCTGCAGATGGATTCTAAACTTCCTCACAAACAGGCCCCAGGTGGTGAGAGTTGGTAAGCACACCTCCTCACCACTCACCATAAACACAGGTACGCCACAGGGTTGTGTGCTTAGCCCCCTCCTATATTCCCTGTTCACACACGACTGTGTTGCTAAACACGAGTCCAACATCATCATCAAGTTTGCAGATGACACAACCATCATAGGCCTCATCACAGGCAATGATGAGATGGCCTATAGAGAGGAGGTGATGGCGCTGTACGAGTGGTGTCTGGAAAATAACCTGACTCTCAACATCAGCAAAATAGAGAGATGATAGTGGACTACCAGAAACGACCAGTCAGGGAACACCAGCCCATCCACATTAACGGTGTCAAGGTCGAAAGGGTCAGCAGCTTCAAATTCCTTGGAATTAACATCACCGAGGACTTCTCCTGAACCCTTCACACAGACACTGCTATCAGGAAAGCTCGCCAGCGGCTTTACTTCCTGAAGAGGCTGAGGAAGTTTGGCATGAACGCCAACATCACCTCAAATTTATATAGGTGTGCAATCGAGAGCTTGCTGACGAGCTGCATTACAGTTTGGTACGGAAGCTGCTCTGCCAGCAGCCGTAAATCACTACAGAGGGTAGTGAAGGCAGCAGAGCACATCACTGGCATGAGGCTTCCTGCCATTCAGGACATTTATCTTCAGCGATGCCTCCGTAAAGCACACAGCATCATCAAGGACCACAGCCACCCAGCACATCAGCTGTTCTCCTTGTTACCATCTGGCAGACGTTACAGGAGTCTGTCTGCTCGGACTACAAGACTTAAAAACTGTTTCTACCATCAAGCCATACGACACCTCAACCACAACACTTAAACACACACACACACACACACACTCCACAGGACGCACTCAGAAGCTACCCTGCAGCTTCACAAGTACTGTATAATCTGCACTGGTCACTCCCCTTTATTGATATTTATATTTTAAAAAAAAGTGCAATACTGTAACATCTGCCACAAAAAACAAAAACTTTTGTACTGTTTAGTTTGTACTGATGCTCATTCCTGTGCAATATCCCATCTGACTTATTCAGCATATATTCAAATGTGTGCTGTGTGTGGATTCCTGACTTTAAAAGCGTTGTGGCTTCTCATTCTGTGATAATAACCTTTTTCAGAGATCTACTGCTGAGAAGGAGGTGAAGAAGCGACAGAAAGGGAGGAGAAATGAGGTTTAGAGGAAACTGAGGAAAGTCAGGAGGGACTGGAGGTGACCTGATTCACACAGACAAATATGTACACACACACCAGCTTTGACACCAACTATAATCCATCACTGCATTACTTGTCATTCCTCTACCTGCCATAATGACCCAGAGCCGTCTGTTATGGTTTGGAGCCAGAGGTGAGTCCCGGGGTGGAAACACACATAGACAAATGGAACAGATGCACAGGTCTGGTGCAGAAGAGTAGCAGTGCAGTGTAGCACTCAAGTTAGGCAGTTAGCAAAGGGCATGGATCGCACAGTCCTGTGCGCTCCTGATGACGCACTAGTCTGCACATTTATCTGCAGGAAGCATCGCCTACATTTCAGCAGCTTCTAATAAAAGAGAAAGAAACATACTGTACAGGCATGTGAACACTCACATCACCATAGTAAACCATGTATATCACAGGTAAGTGATAGATTACACTGATTTGTAAGCTAAAACTTGGCATTTCATACTGCCAGGTCAGTGTTCAATTTGCAACACGTTCTCACTCCCAAAGTGTCAATTTGACATTTTGTTAATGGCAGTCCCAGAAGCTACGTCTCCCTGCAATTGACAGGTGCTCCAGCAAAGAGGTTTGTACTGAAGTACACTCATATTAGACTAAATCACAAAGCGATGTAGGAGACTTCAGGTCCCAATCATCTCACAATGAGAGTAAGCAGATGTGCTCTGTGTGGCTGAATCAATTTGTTGTGTCAGGGGAATTCATTGGCCACACTGCGCTGGCTGAAACAAGCAGTGCTTTTTGTGGACAAGGATGAACTTAGCAGCTGAAGTATTTCCTAGTTTAGGTCCAACCAGTGTGAAGACATGTGACGAGCTGCTCATCACTCACACTAAACAGGACGCAGGTTTTAGTCAGTGTCAGAAACAGTGGTAAGTATTCATTTTTATTACTGGACTAAAATGGGTAAATAATAATGAGCTTTAAGCACCAGTTTCAGCTTGTCCAGAGGTGTTCCTTTCCACACTAGCAGAATAGGGTAGATCATGAATACCCACCAAGAATCATATCTGGTAATGTTTGGCATACACTAACGGTAGCGATTTTAAGGGTAGTGCGAGTTTAAGTGTATGCATGAGATGACATCTGGAAAAGAATGTTCTAATTTCTGAAGATTCGTTTAAAATGTGGCTTTGTGAAGTATTTATAGATGTTAATATTCTGGTTTTCAGAATTTTAGAGAACTTTTTTTTATCCTAGTTACAACACTGCCGATCCATTTAGTACTGTTCTTATAACTGTCTTAAATTTTCAGTACTGATGGAATTACACTTATGTTACATTAGTACACTTAATGTAATGTGTAAATTAAGTACAGAGATTAATTGAAAATTACCCTTTCAATTAAATCAGCTTTGTGAAACCAAGTTTAGTTTACTTTTTTGTTTATATAGGATAGAAATGGTGAAAGAAAGCTGTGCTGCTTCAGGTTGTATCTTGAATTGTGACTGGCAGAGTCCTAATTTAATCCCACCAATTTAATCCCAGAGATGCTCACTGTTTTGAAGAAATTTGAGATGCTACAAAATGAATTACTTTGAAGAAGATTACATAAATTATTTTATGTATGATTATAAATGTGACTGATCTTTTTTTAAATCTTTTATGTATTTATTTATTTCTTACTTGGGTTCCAACCATAGATATGACACATTATACGGGGCAAAGAAGTAAACTTCATCAGTCTAAAGGGCTCACTGAGGGTTTAATTTCACCAAATCTATCAGTTATTATTTGAGTCTTGCAGCATAAATTCCAGTGTGTATAGTGCGGGCAGTCCTTCCATGGCAGTATACTGTCACTCAGTTTTTGCACTTTTAGCAGAGATCTCAACATTGATTGCAACAAAAGCATCAGTATGCACAGTCTAAGAATTCTTTCTTTCTTAGACTGGGGGAATCAATATTTCAGGATTCAATCAAAATCAGGAGACAGAGTCTGACAGAGTCTGAGCAAACAGACCCCAAAACAGCTGAAAAAACAAAAGAATGCTCGAAATCAAATTGTGAGAAATTATTTTCCTGACAACTCGATTATTAAATTCTGGTCATTTTAGCAGGCACCTTCTGGCTGTTTCAGTGATGAACAGGACTTTTGAATAATTTTCATTCAGATAAAAAAATAAATAAAAATGCCACTGATTGTTCTTCAAGTCTATCTTGTATTTCTGGCTTCTCTCTCAGAGTCAGTCACAGAATTTTCTCCAAGCATCCAGTGGGCAAAAAAAACTGAACAATAAACATAAACTTAAGCACGCTGATATAAAAGGCATCAGCAGAGGTGTTAGGTGTTAGTGAAACGTGAAGATCTTCAGAAAATTGTCAGTTATACTTTCTAGTCTGAGACTCAAAGCACAATTCTTAATATTCATTATGAGGACAAAAACCACTTTATGTTATCACCAGAGTTTAACCCCAATTAAGTCAGGTAGAGACTTCATAACTCACATCCAAAACACAGACTCCAAAAGACAGATTTGATCGTTTAATGTTGATGATCAGCTCTGGACTGGCAGCTCTTAAGTAGATCAAAAAATACAAAAAACTAGAATGTCATAGAGTATGTAAAACAAAACTTTGCCTTTGTAAAAACAAAAACAAAAACTAAACAAAGATACATTTTTTAAAAAAAAGAAGGAAATCGGAAAAAAACTTTCCACTTCAAGCTGAAGACGAATCCTATAGTCATTCCAGTCTTTTCTGACTAACTCTTAGGTGCAGAGGTGGCAAAAGTACAGACTTTCTTCACTTAGGTAAAAGTCACTTTTTTACTCAAGGAAAAGTGTAAAAAGTACAGGCCGTGAAAAGTACTCAAAGTAAGAAAGTAAAAAGTTGCTCCTTGAAGGACAAGTCTACTAAAAATGTTTGTACAAAGTAGTGCTGCCAGCGTTAATCTCGTTAAAATGACGTTAACGCCATAACCACATTAACACTGCAAATCTCCGTTAGCGAGTTAGCGCGGATCGCCCGGGCGGCGTCAACGCATTAACAAGCTAACCGCGCTAACGCGTTAATGCCGTGCAGCCCCACAGTATAGTATATAGATTCAAGTAAACTATTTGTACTTGATTACTTTCCACCTCTGCGTAGAAGACATGAAAAAGATTATCAAGTACTGTGCAGCCCTGTTATTTTCTCTAATGGTACAAGAATTGATCGTGAAATGGAAACTTCTGAACATCTAGAGTCTTTAGAACAAGCCAAAACTCTGCAGGGATCAAGCTTTGGGATTGCAGCTAAAACTGTCTCCAACAATTCAGTCTCCAAGTGTTCCACATTGTTCATGTTTCAAAAAGTCTTTGCTCATGTTGGCAGAAGTACTGTCTGTGCTTTATATTATATCCTCTGCTTTAGTTGGTGCCTTATCATTTTAATAAAGCTTTCGCTGTCTCTTATCCAAATGATGGGGTTTAAGCAATAAACTACAATGACTGTTAAATCAAAATAAGTGCCTCAAACATCAACTTGATTTAACACTATAAAATGGAGCGAGTTGAAGGATTGGTACTGGCCTTTTTTTAAAAAAATAAAAGAAGTGATACTGTGAGGATAGAAAATACACAATCTTTAATATTTTAAAGAGATTAGTATCAAGCTGTAACAAACGACCTGACAACCACCCAAATCTTTGGATCTATTTTTATACCAATGCCATTTGAAAGCATTGCTGAAAGTCTTTTTCTTTTACAGCAGGCGGGGGTTACGACTGTGAGGTAGACTCTTTATTCAGATAAGACAAATTATGACAGAGTGCATGCTGTATTCTGTTACACTGGGATTAGGAAATCTTCCAGTGGCGATTCATTAGATGTGAGTAGGTGCTGTTTTGATGGTTGCTTGATTTATTACTTTGCTGCTACAAAGCTGTGAGTTGTCTAACTTTTCCCACATTTGTGTGTCTGTCTGCAACTGGCTGATGCTCAAAACTAAATTATTAAATAATCACAATGCCAAAGATAGATGTGGAGCCATCTCGCTCTTGGTAATAATGTCTGTGGAAAAAGACTGGACAATAACTGAAACAACTGATTTCCTCTGACAAAGCGCAGCAAAAAAAAAAAGGACTGAACAAAGACATTTTTAAATCCCTGCTGCACTTCTTACTCAGCCTTTTTAGTGCCAATGACAAATTTAGTTATTCAAGTTTTTTTTTCTTCTTCAGAAATTAAAATAGCAGCAAACAGAATGATCATCAAAACTTCTCTGTTGAACATTTCCGTCAACCTACATGTTATTTGTAGAAATAAAGTGTCCATGCGAAGGAGTATCAAGGCCATACCAAGAAAGAATGTTATAGAGCATTTTGAGAATCAAGTCGAAATTTCGAGATTAAAGAAGAGTGGATTTGCACAAAAGGGGATGGGTTGTAATGGACAGATGCAAGGTTATCGATGGTTCAATACCCTTGCAGTAAAGATGATGTATGTTGTATAACGAGATGGCCGATCAATTTGTTTCATCAACTCATCCAAACAAGGTATTTTTAGAGGGTATAGCAGCCGTGACATTCTGTCACGAAACAACAGTGGTAATCCCCACATTTAGACTTTTTTCTCAAAATGATCAACAATATATATTTTTTCTTAATGTGGCCCTAATAATTGGTCGCATAGTGAAACAGGACTTAGAAAACTGTTAATATCAAAAATCAACTGATGAACACTTCTTGTGAACTGCTGCATAATTTGCAAACAAACAAACAAAAGTTATGTCTTTATTAATTTAGGTTGAAGACTGTGAGTTTGAATGTCAGTGACATGAGGACGTAAAAAGGATTTGATTGTACTAAATTACTATTTTATACTTATTGCTGCTTGAAGCTAAACTAGCCACTACAGATATAAAATGAATATGTAAACGACCTGTTAATGGGTTACATTGCAGGTAATGTGTGGGTAATGGGTAAAAGGTGTGCGCTGATATACGCTATGCATTATGGTCAAACATCTTCACTTTACTGTCATCTCTTTCACTAAGATTTGTGTTTTGTTCAACACAGAACTATTTAGGCTTAGTTTTGCAAATTTGTAAACCTAAACCATGCTGTCATATTCTTTTTACAGAGAACAGGCTTTCTAAGGTTAACATTTAACCTGCTCGCTGAGGCTTGCGGAGTAAGAGATGCAGCTCTTGGGTTTTTTCCAACATTTTAGAGCATTTCAGAATTTGATCTTGGGGTGATTTTGCTGGAACATGCACTTCTGAGAAAATTAGAAACTGTAATCTTTCTCAGGAGTAGATTGATGGACTTTTGGAATTTTTTGAAAATGGCCTTATAACCCTTCCCAGGCTGATGGGCAGCAAAATGAGCTCTAAGATGATTGATGGTGTCTTTCCCCGTTAGCATTGTGTTAACACAAACCTTACAGCTCCAGAACAGCTAACTGCCAAAACTGCCTTTACAGAGTTCCCCATATTTGCTGATCATCAATTAATCAAGTACATTTGAACGGTTCGCAGCCGAGTGTGAAGCAGTGGGAATGAGGATCAGCACCTCCAAATCTGAGGCCATGGTTCGCAGCCGGAAAAGGGTGGAGTGCCCACTCCGGGTCGGGGATGAGTTCCTGCCCCAAGTGGAGGAGTTCAAGTATCTCGGGGTCTTGTTCGCGAGTGATGGGAGAAGGGAGCCGGAGATCGACAGACGGATTGGGGCTGCAGCTGCAGTAATGCAGACGCTGCACCGGTCCGTCGTGGTGAAGAGGGAGCTGAGTGTAAAAGCGAAGCTCTCAATTTACCGGTCGATCTACGTCCCTACCCACACCTATGGCCACGAGCTGTGGGTAGTGACCGAAAGAACGAGATCGCGGATACAAGCGGCAGAAATGAGCTTCCTCCGAAGGGTGGCTGGCCTCTCCCTTAGAGATAGGGTGAGAAGTTCGGCCATCCGGGAGGGGCTCAGAGTAGAGCAGCTGCTGCTCCACATCGAAAGGAGCCAGCTGAGGTGGTTTGGGCATCTGACAAGGATGCCCCCTGGGCGCCTCCTGGGTGAGGTGTTCCAGGCATGTCCCACCAGGAGGAGGCCCCGGGGCAGACCCAGGACACGCTAGAGAGATTATATCTCTCGGCTGGCTGGGAACGCCTTGGTATTCCCCCGGATAAACTGGAGGAGGTGGCTGGGGAGAGGGAGGTCTGGGCCTCTTTGCTTAGGCTGCTGCCCCCGCGACCCGGCCTCGGATAAAGCGGATGAAGATGGATGGATGGATGGATGGATTTGATCAGCAGCATCTGGCTACTACTTACCCTCTTAATCTGTATGGAAGCAGTAAGGGTGTACTATATTTTGACCTCATTTTTGTTAAATAAATAATGTCACGGCATAATATGTCACATTCAATAATTTATCTAAGAGTTTACCCACCTAATTTGAAGACCTGCTAAGAACCATATGATTTCTTTATGTCCTGATACGTAAAGCTTCAGAATTTAAAGATAGTGTACCATCCTTTTACAACAACTCTAGCTTCATGTTGCAATTCTAGTCATGTTATATCAATGTAGTTTGTCTAGAAAATACATTTGGATGAATGAACATACAAAATAAATGATCTACTAAATTCATGTCTTACTGGGTGTAATATTAAAAACAAAACCATGCACAGCAATTGTGCTTGGAGACCAAATAAGTGGAGTAAAAACATATTGATGAATATCTCTCCTTTTTTCTCATGACAGAGGAGAAAAAGTATGAGGTTTTTTAATGTAACAAAGGCAACCAACGATTGCAGTGAAGGAAGAAAAGATGAGCAATCAACAATAAAGAAAGCTGAAAAGCTATAGCAGATAATGCCTAGAATCTGAAGAGAAATCAATAATTATATACAGCATGTTCTTCTTTAAAATTGGTCTCAAAGCCTTTATAAAAATGAACACTTTCCTCTTCAAGGTCTACTTTGACACCACATTGCCAATCTACTCTGAGCACAAACAGACTTAATCCTGGCACAAGTTAACAAATCCACCAGAGGAAGTGAAAATCACTAAAATTGTTTAGAAGTAAGACTTCTTTTCTTTTTTACTTATGTATGGGTATTTTGTGCATTCCGCCCCCTCCCAAATAAACCCAGTTGAACTTAAAAGCAGATTCAGTTATTAAACTGGTAAAAAGAGAAAATATTCAAACCAAATACTGCAGGAACTGAATGACTTTATGGTAGTTTAATTAATGGGTTGTATGGCATTTCTTTGTCCCACTTTGTTCTCTTCATATTTGGCCAACATGTCACTCATATTTAATTCTCTTTGTTGCAAACATCACAACTAGTCTGGAGAGAGAAAAAAAGGGAACAAAAGAGAACAAAGGGCCTCGCCAGTCCAAAAATATCAGCAAATGTCATTGAGCTGCACACTGAAGTTTTCAATGGAGCAGAACTTTCTTATAAAGAACGGCTGAGTTTATAACAGCTATGGTATGAAACACCAAAGCACAGCTTATATAGCTTTAACCCTTAAACTACAAAATTATGCTGAATACTTTAAGCTGAAAACAAATAAATCCCAAACAATTATTCAAATAGAGGTTTAGCTGCTTTTTATCTGACGGTGCTTTTTCTTTTAACCACAAGTTCTGCTTGCTTGTCAGTTTTCATGCCTTATTATATTGGTCTTGTCATCATTACCCGAAGTACTGACCCTGTTTGCTGAAACAGATGGAGACGAGAACCACCTGCCTCTCGCAATGAGATGTAAAAGTCCCCCAAGTGTCTATCTGTAATTTCGAAGACCAGATACTTTCAAATCCAAATTAAAATCAGTTGCACGGTAACATTCATAAGCAGACAACTTTCAAAGTGTGGTTTATTAAAATTCTATTCAAATATTGTTTAAGACTCAGGAGACAAAGCCCCAACACTCCACCTCTGATTATTTGCCCCACGGCTCACCGGTGCCCATCTCTCATTACAAGCTAATATCAATAATAATATTTATCAGTAACATTATTATTTCCCCATATTTGGGGCTGTAGTCATTACTCATAAATAACCTTTTGGGGGACATTGATACTTCAAACACTGTATTAGTATTTAAACAAAAAACAAGTTATTTATATTCTGAATGTGGCTCTAAAGGAACAAGATGGCCTTTTACTAGGATAATAAGAAGACTAATTCAGCAGTTCTGCTGGAATATAACTGCCAGCATTCACCCACCATTGTTGGCAGCGAGGCTCTTGGGAACAAATTAACACTATGCAGAAACCTAAATCTGAAATCCTTTTGTGGGGTTCTGGTGATGAATCAGAAGTGACAGTGCCCTGACAGTGACCTGCATTCAGCTTCGGCTACACGTGAGGTCTGATCACCACTGGACTGATAACAATTGACAGCACCATTCTTCATCTCAAGGCTCACCAAAACAAACCTTGTTTTGTCTGTGCAGGCAATGTTGCTAGGGAGATGTAACACCGAGCACCTGGCCAGTAACAAACTTTGTTTTCTTCTATTTTATCTATTCTACCTCCCATCAGCACAGCTTTACAAAACAACCAGGTGGATGCACAACTTGTTATTCTCACTTAGCACAGCAACTCATTCTACCAGCTGAAAAGCGATTTTCAGAGAAGTTGAGCTTCAACGGTAGATTCAGTAAAAGTACTCTGAAAAGATGAGAAACAGGAGACAACAACTTGTTAACACTTTCTTTTTCACACTGAAGCCTATGATGGTTGCATGTGCAGCTTTTAACGCAGTGCTCTTTAATGGAAAAGTCTGAATAGCTTCCTTTTAAATAGATACAAAGACATCTAATCTTCAAGAACAAAACAGGCTGTATTCAGGAATTTAAGCTGATACATACATTAATTATGTATTTCAAATTATGCAATTATGCGGTTCACTGCTGCTTATAAATGAACACAATCTGTGCATTACATTAAAAAAATATTTTTTGCAGTTTAAAAAACATAGCCTCTCAATACCTTCTGCTGATTGGATACCTGTAAAAGCATTTCTTAATAGAATTGGTTGGTCAAAAAAATTGTTAAACATATATACGATCTTACAAAACTTACTGTATATCACCTAAAACTCAATCCTTGTTTGTTTCAGCTCAAGAGGAGACATGATGTAACATGAGGTAAAATTTAGATAAATGTGAAAAATAGAATAACGGCATAAAGTGCCATCCAGCACAGTTACTGGTTAAAACCTGTAATAAACAGAGACTCACAGAAAATCCCCATCTCTGCTCTCTTACCAATAAGCAAGTGCTGATCTGCTGCCAGTTTGACTTTCTTGTCAAAAAGGTTTGGAAAATGCCCGGGGACATTAGCTTTCTTACTGGATGATGCTGTGATTGAGCTAAGTTAAAGAGCAGAAAGCCAGTATAATCAGACTGTTCTTTGGGGAGATGGAGCATTATGTCAAAAGTGGCGCTTACTGTCGAGAAGCATAGACGCATAATCATATCTGGATGTTTGCAATTAGTTTATAGTGGCAGCAATTGATGAGGCCACAATTACAGTTTTCCTGAGAGGAGGTTTTAGTCTCAGAATGGATGAAAAATGAGGAAGCATAATGGCTGCGTTGCTCAGACCTATTACTAAGGAGGCTGGAGGCTATTCGGAGCTGTCTGCTAATCTTCTGCAGAAATGTCATTAATTTGAGTGCAGTGTTGTGTGGCAAGCAACAGCAGCACATGCAAATAAACCTGTAAATAATCTATAGCCTAGTGTGTTTCACACACTGGGTCCCCAGCAAAAGTGTATGCATCACTCAAATCCTATTGAAAAGAATGAATGTTCTTTTTACCAGACTTTTGATACAATAGATGTTCTGAGTGGGCTAGTTAAGGAAGAAGTGCTAAATTAATAGTTCAGTTTATGTATCATCTACATAAAATGGAAATTGACATAATAATACAAGTTTTTCTGTCTTTTTTTGTCCTTAAAAAAATCTGCTACTGTGTAACACTCACGTTAAGAGCTGTGAAGTTAGACAAACTACAACTTGAGAGTGCGAGTTGAAAGTATCAGAAGATTTATCATGTTTACAACAAAGGCAAAGTGATGCATGTTGTATATTAAGCAATGAACTACAAAAAGACCTCCAACAGGATCCAACTGTAAGGAGTGCGACTTTTTGGGGGCGTTGTTTGTGCTGTTGGGAGAGCAAAGGAAAGAAACAGCAGCGGAATAATGCATTTCAATCATCTTCCCAATCTTGACATTTTTACACTTTCCCAGTCTTGAATATCAGAAAACCCGTCACTGCAACACTCAATTACTTTGAATGAACGCAACGTACTTTCGTGCTGTGCCGGTGACGCGCAGTAATGTGGGTGGATGTACTTTTACAGATGTGGTGATGGATGAAAGGAATATGGACGTGCGAGTCAAATTAGAGAAAGGAGATTATATTTACATGTGCTGCAGAGAAAAAAAATAAAAATACAAAACATGTTTCCCGTGTTGCCTTGGTGACCGTTTCTACTGTGATTGAGTGTGTCCCACTCTCAGAGAAGTGTTTACATGCTTTGTTGTTGCTTTCATTTCCTGATCACGGTAGTGCAAATGTTGGGAAATTTCATTCACATGTGACTTGGTTTGTCAATAGAAAATTGAAGAGGCCAATTTTAGGGGCAGTATGAAGCTACTTAAGTTCATTGCTAGCAAAAACAATGCCTTGTTTCCCCCGTGGAAGTGATCAAAACAACAGCAATATGTCAGCCAGTGTTATTTCCTCAAGAAAATCCAAAAAACTGCAGATCAGAACTTCTTATTTACTGTATCGAAGCATGACTCCAAATGACACTGGATGAAAGCTAATCTAAACTGTAGTTAAAAGAACAGCTGGACACACTCTGGATGTCTGAGCAGTTATGTGCAGTGCAATGAGATATCTGCCAAAAAACCTCTTTAGGAAGTTGCATCTCTACTTCTTAGAGTCCTGCTATCTAAAGACAGTCACACTCTTCCCAGCTCATTTCTCTGCCCAGTTTCATTTCACGAGAGAGTACATAAAAAAGAAAGGGGGAAAAAACATAATGAGCTCATTGAGGAAGCAGTATGCATACATTCAGGGGATCGTTCTGATTTCAGATGGGTTTATCACCCATGAAATTGCTTATAATAGGAATTTGTCAGTGGTTTATGCTCTGATTGTATATCCCTGAGCAGAAGCTGAGACAGAACTGAATTAGAGTCAGACAACAGCAGCTGGGTGGGGCAACTGTGGAGGGATAAAGGGTGTGTGTGAGGGGGTGGATGTGTTTCATTCAAGCAACATTTGTGTCTGCCTGCTATTATGTTCCCCTTACACTGGAAAGGAGAGGTCATTAATGGCGCCATTTACAAACCAAATGCGTGTTCTCAAAAAAGCGAGATATTAGCAGATCGAAGTTGAATACCGAAGTGACGATCGGCTCTCTCTGTCAAACATAAATATTCAAAAGCGGAAACTGCCGGGACCGACAAACTCCACCAATTACTAAAAACATGAGCCTCATTTCCGCTTCCATGAATCGTTTAACTGCCCTCTCATTCTACATCCACTCATTCTACATTCAGTCAGCTTAAGTGCTGTAAAGCTTCGAGGCTACTCCGCGGCCACCCACACAACTCCTCCCTCCCTGCAGCCAAACATCCAGACCTCAGTCAGTTCAGTGGCCAGCCTCATTTATTTATGACTGGCCCCTGAGATCCGACACTGCTCTGGTCTGATCCCAACTGCATGCCACCTCCCCTTCCCTCTCTAGCCGTCAGCCCTTGACTATTTCCCCAGCTCTTTAAAAGTTCACCCTATCTGAAAGACAGCATCAAGCCCTGGCTTAGCCACAGTCCTTGCTGATGCTCTCTGCATTTCAAAGTGGCTGCTTGGGCAGTGATGCACAGAGGGAAAAGGAACACAAGTCACAGAGACAGGAAGACTGAGCTTGACAGACACAGAGGAAACCTTGGGGACTCTGCGCAAAGGTGGCTAAAATATTCTTCTACACAGGCTGATGCAGTACATGTCGGTACACACATATACATGCATATCCATATATATAGAGTATGCATATACCTACAGGAATATAGACACATGTGCAGGCACAGACACATATTCCTTTCTCCAATAGTTACCCTGATCATAGTATGATCAGCATCTGAGAAGCTGCAACACTGCAGAGGGTAGCCACTGTCTAAGAACAGCTCTATAACCCTGTTACCTCATCCTTCAGTTCAAACACACAGACACACAAACGCACACACACAAAGTCATAAAACGATACACTTCAAGGGGACACATCGAGCAGAAGAACTATTGCTCAGAGCACCTGGTGTTCTCATAATGTCAGAGTCAGATCCAGACAGGCACGCCGTTTTTCACCGCATGCGTCTGTGAGCCTGTGAGACCGTGTGCATGTGATGATCCTTTTCATCTGTAATCTCGCCTATTTGACACAGCTAATGCAGGTGTAATATCACTGGGACTGTGAGTCATTCGAAAAAAGACAATAAAAATCCTGACGCCAACAACGGTGTCATCTTCTGTGTTATCTCACTATAACGTACAAGGTTGATTCTTGTGTGACTGTTGTGTGCTACACATCACTCATGTGTGAGCTTTAAAATGTCATTACTCTCTCGTTCAAATTAATATGTTAGTTTCTCATTAATGACACTGAAGCAGCTGAAAGTCTCGAATAACTTCTCCTTCTTTTGCTGTCACAGAGTCTATTCACAGCAACGCAGACACGTTTGAAAATCTTGTTCTTGGCTCAAATAATGTTCCATTCACAGCAGAGATGAGAGATGAATTCTCAATAACATTTAACATCCGCAGTGGCAAACATTACAATTCATTTTTTTAATGGAAGAGACGAGGGCTTGAAAATGTAACATTTTAGACAGATGTGGTAAATAAATGCATAAACCTAATCTTTGTCTTACTTATTTCACTTTAGCTGAGTATGTCACAGTTTCTTTGTGTCAGATCTTTTGTATTTCATTGTCATATAGCACTCTTTAATCTGTGACTTGAGCTCCACCTGTTTTCCAAGTCTTCAGCTACAAGATCATAAATGTGACAGACACAGACAGAAGCAGCATAAACTTTACTTTTTAATGCCATAAGACTGGTAGAGCCCACTCCATGTTCGTCTGTAATAAAGAGCCTTAACAATTTGTTGGTACACATGTAATGGTGCTCTGACACATAACTCAGTCGGCCCTATCTATTATCTCTTAAATTATCTTTAATCTTCCAACTCCCTCCCAGTTATGCGTGAGCTTCATGTAAGAACAGCATGGACACTTGTCTGAAGAAGTCACAGCATGTTGTGGCCAGGTAGCACCAAACAGAGTATTTGCAGTTGTTAAAATAAGCAGAGAATATCCCATATGGTGCAAAATTACCAACCACTTCATTAGGTGCACTTGTTCACCTGCTCATTTACACACTTTGTAGAAACCCAGTGCATTTAGGCACGAACACATGATCAAAACGACCTGCTGAAGTTCAGGCTGAGCGTGAACATGACATAGTTGTTGGTGCCAGATGGTTTGGTGTGACTCTTTCAGAATCTGCAGCTCTGCTGGGTTTTTCCACACAACGATCCCTAGTTTAGAGACAATGGTCCACAAAAGAGAAAATATGCAGTGAGTGGCAGTTCATTGGGTGAAAATGTTGATGCCAGAGGTCAGATGAGAGCAGCTAGGCTGCTCTGACATGACAGAAAGGCAAGGGCAACCCAAACCACCACTTACTGCAAACAAGGTATAAAGAAGAGCATCTATGAGTGCACAACACATCTGCACCACTGCAGCAGAAGACTAGACTGTGGTTACCACTGCTCCCAGCCGAAAGCAGGAAACAGGTTTCAATTGGACAAGAGGAAATTACAAAAATGTCATTTTGTCTGACGAGATGTGATTTTTGCTGTGAAATTCAGATGGTAGGGTCAGAATGTGGCATAGACAACATGACAGCATCCACCCAGCCTTATATCAACAGTCCAGGCTACCGCTTGTGGTGCAATGGTGTGAGGGATACTTTGAGCACTATAAACTACCTGATTATTGCTGCTGACCATGTCCATCCCACCACAGTGAACCCATCTTCCCATGGCAACAGAGGAGTGAACAAACTATGGGTCAGGTCTACTGAAACACATGACTTTTTTGGCCCGAGACCACCATCAATAGTGTAAAATACGCATTGCATAATTTAGTCTCGCTCTTTTAATAATACAGCAAAAATAAGAAACGAAAGGTCTGACAATCTTTTCTCTCTTAATGTAAAATATAACTGTTCTCTAAGAATATTTGGAAGGCCCTTAAAAACACAGACACATTCCCCATGAGGACATATATCATAAACTGCATGTCATATGACACAAAATATTCTGTCATGTTTTTTTGGATGCAGTGTTTGGATGCAAGTTTTTAAATTCAGAAAACTGCACTTGAGCACACCGCAGTGCTGGAAATCATCCAGTCTTGATAAAGCTTTCCAAAACATGTACTAGGATGGAAACACAGGCTCAGTGTTGGGAGAAAGACAGAAAAAAAAATCCCAAATGGATCTGAATTAGTGAGGACATGGCCTAAATGCCTCATTAAATGTCTTTTTAAATGTTTTTGCCCTCGCAAGCCAGATCAGAAGACGAGCCAAATGACTGACACTGATCTGTCCTCAGGAGATACCGAGCGGGAGGAGAAATTATCATCACTTTGGAAATCATTTTTACACTTTTCTGCTTTATTGGCAACACGCTGCGTTCAGTAATGAAAACCAGCGGAAAAACCGAGAGATGAATCCTACGCTTGAATCATACTGAGAGAAAATGCTGTTCACACTGATTTATGCTCCATTGTGCCTTAGAAGTGTATGACCCCCGCCCAACCTGTGCAGTAATCCTCATTCAGCTGATTTAAAGTGTTAACGAGACTTAGACATGCCATATAATTGAATACTTGACTTCTCCACTGTATCCAGTCATGTTCTCACAGAAAAAAGCCCTCTGCTGTAAGCATGCCCGCTCAAGGACTCCGATTCCTTCCAGCGATTTAATATTACAAGCCTTTTGATTTATGGTTTACCATCAATTTGAAAATGATGTTGAACCACATTTGAAACTGTTACAGCTGATTAGAACAGCCATCAGCCTTATGGGCCACCGTGGGACATGAAAGAGATGGAGGAGACGCAGAGGAACACATGAAGAGAGAGAAAGAGAAAGAAGGAGAAAAGAGCAGGGCTAAATGATAAGACTAAAATGGATAATGACAGTCACAGATAGAGGAGAAGGACAGGAGAAAAATGGCAAGCAGCAAAGCTACGTAGGAGGAGTGAGTGACAGGAAGACAGAGCACGTCAACAGAAAAGCAGATGCAGGCAGAGAGAGATAAAGTGGGATACAGTGAACGTGTAGAGGAGGACAACAAACGACAGGAAGAACAAGGGGAAAGAAAAAGAGACGGTGGGAGATGGCGAGAAAGGAGAGGCATGATTCGGTCTGACACTAGCGAACCCTCTGGATCCAATCCCACCCCCATCACTCAGAAAAGCAGAGTTCTCTTCTTTGATCCTGAGCACTTTGAACATTCTGTCAGCCTTGTACTTTTACACCAATGAAAAAGAATGAAAGAGGGAGGAAAAAAAGTCTTGTGAGGGGTTGCTTGTAAGCCACTCCACTGACACTCCTCTCTTTACCTTCAGTCTCCCCATGGTTGGAGTTTGAGGTTGTGATGTAAAGAAGGAGAAATTTTAGAAGAGCTACAAATAGGGTGGGCACTGATTAGGACGAGGGTGTTAGAGTCGTTTGGTCAAGAAGAAAAAGAGAAGGAAAAACATTTGAAAACTGGATAAAAATGTATTAAACATTTTCCTGCACAAGTGAGGCATAACTGAGTATAATAGTCTCTCCCAGAGTCCCTGGTGAACTAAACAATCTGTCTGACTCTCTCTTTCTCTATGCCTTTTATCTTTTTTTTTTGCCAGTTTTGTCGCCCCTCTTCTGCAAGAATAAAAGTCTGTCTTTACAGGCAACAATAAGGAGCTGATGATTACACGGCTGCTCACAGCTACCATGGGTATAATCACAGCCTGGTAGATGCTCCTCTGCCTGCAGTGCGCTAAAACAAAGAGGTACTCACACACGCACAGAGAGAGGGAAAGACAGATATTTATGAGTTGAACACAGAGGGGTGTTTTCACTCATCGTTAGGCAAGTCTTGGTCATGGGAAGTCCTGCTCTGGTCTACTGAGGCTTCCTCGCAAGTGTCAGGGAGGAGTACAAAGCATTCAAACCTCGTTAAGTTGACAATACAAAATGCTAATATGAGCGTATTGTTTAAGGGAGGATTACTGCAGTGAGGTCATGTAGAGAGAGCCTGCAACAAACTTATGATTAGAAAATGTTTGGCCTTGGCTGTTTTGTCAAACACATACCGTCAAGCTGCGATGGAGTGATTCCTAATGACTGACATCAAAGGAAGATCAAACTATAAGAGTATCCATGGCAGTTATGAAACCACAAACAATGACATCCTGGAAGGGAAGCGTGCTGTCATATCAGTCATAAATTACAATTTATATTATCTAGAAATCATATATTTACATGTAAATATACACACACCAGTGTTCATTTTTTACAGAATGGAAACATATAATTTGATTAATTGATATTAAACATGACAGAAACCTGAATAATCATTGTTATTAATGATACTGGGTTTTTGGAATCATTCTTAAAGATGACTCCTTAGGTCTAAACTGTAAACTTTACTTTCCTGCTTTTTTTTCTGTAACTTTGTGTGCCATTTCACGGTCATCTATCAAGCCTGGCTCTATAGAGCGTGGTTCAGGCAGCCATAGTGCACAGTGAGATGCTGATAAATTGAGAGGAGCAACATGCCAGGGTGGTGGTGGATCCTTGGAGAGAGCTGAGAGCCTGGAAACTATGGAGACAGTAAGATGGATATGTGGATGATGGATGGAGAAAAGGAAATTTGGCCACTGTTTCCACAACAACAGGATGTGCAAGAAAGAAGAAAACTGCTTTCAATGTCCAAAGAGCCTTAATACACAACCACTGGGACAAAAGATTATCACCTTCAGCAACTAAAGGCCCTTCAACTGAAAATGCAGCTAATCCAGACATTAACACACTTCCTACTACTTATATCAATATTTACATAATAACAGGGTAGCTTATTGAATCTCACTTCCTGCAGGAGAGGCACATTGAACACCTTCTCAGAGGGCTGCAATTCTAATTATATTACACAAGCATACATATGTACACACTGTCAAACTAACTGCGGTAAATGGCGCTGTGCAGGAATGACACAGTGTGCGCGTGATCTAGGAGATAATATGTGTGCGCAAGACATGAAAACCAACATGTCAGTTTTTAGCGTGTCTTTGGGGACATCCTCAGTCTTTGGTTGACAGAGTAATTGGGTTTCATGTTAGCAAGGCCACACAACGCCACAGACACATTAGAATAAAACTGTGCAGATACCAAGACAGTAAATTTTCTCTTTAAGCACTACTGTCTCCTGCAGAAATATATCCAACAATGGAGGAGTGTAGGGACACAGTACTTATTCACGTGAGTAACTGAGCCACCCGAGAGGTCCTCAGAGACTGCAGTGTAAAGTGCAGCGAGAGATGTGGTCACACAAGGCAGCAGTATGCAGAGGCTGAATGTGAAGCCTAATTGTTTTTCTTCTGAAAGCCACAGTGTAACGCAAATTCAACAGACAAAGCTGCACCGTGATTATAAAGCAAATATAGAGAATTTTGTCTCTACTCTAGCTGGTCATTGTGAAAGTAGCACATAGCAGTGTCTCATTAACATGCTTTTAGAATAGTTTAGGTTTGGTTTGTTCCTCTAAGGCATTATGCATCTTGAGGTCTTTTGTGGCTTAAAGGCTTGTGGACCCAAAGTCAGTGCACACTTGTACAAGTACAAGCTGAAAGTATTGGCCCACTTGTGACTATAATTAATGCCACAAGGGTGACACAGTTGGAAATTGGACTAAGCTGGATGGCGTGGGGGTACCCGACAGTATCAGTAGGTATAAAAAGACTGGGTGGAAGTCCTTGCTCTACTGTTACATGCCAGCAAGTCTTAATAAGGCTATGAGAGCTACATTCAATTCAATTTTCCAAGTCAATTTTATTGATATAACACCAAATACCAACAGTTACCTCAAGGTGCTTTACATTGCAAGGTAGACAATACAATATAACACAGAAAAAACAATCAAAAGTTCCCCATTGAGCAAGACCTTGGTGAGAGTGGGAAGGAAGAACTCTCTTATAAAAGGAAGAAACCTCTGGCATAACCAGGCTCAGAGAGGGGCGACCATCTACTGATGGGAAGCAGAGATGACAAAACACAGAACATAGAAGAGATTCAGAGAGTGATAATGACTATTCAATTCAGAATGGTGTATAAACACACAGGGAGAGGAAAAAAAGGTTAGGAGGAAGGAAAGAAGAGAAATCTTCAGGCTTATTTTAAAAAGTTTACAGGTTATTCAGACTACGGAGGCATCCAGATTGATGAATGCTGTGCAACTTTCCATATGATAGCCAGCTAAAAATTGAGCTTTCTGACGTACAGACAAAAGGTTTTGTATCTGGAAACCAAAGCTTCATTCAGCTGAGTCTTACCAATTTCGTGTTTCTGACTTTCCTTTCCTGATGAAGACAGTAGCTCAGCCACCGATGGGTAAAGCAAGTAAAGCAGTTGCCGCTGCCTGTGTGTAAATGGTATGCTGATTGTTGCAAAACATTTAACCCAGGCAGCCATATTAAGTGACACTTTTAAAATTGTGCGAAGCTTTGAAAACGCACAGCTCATTCTTCAAATTAGAAGCTGCAGATGGAACACACATAGCAGCCCTGCTGTCTTCACTTGGCTGCTGAGATTTATTCAGCCTTACAGCCTAGAGGCCGTAATGGATAACTAGCAAGAACGTGCTCTAAATCTAAGCTATTACACAGTCACTCCTAATGGTTTTTCCTGTCTAATCATATTACAAACCACAATTTATCTTCATGAAAAAATAAAATAGAGTGATTAAAAAATGCATATTCAGATGAATCTGGACAAGAGTTTTTAGAGAGGTTTAACTTTTTTTTCCCACCTTCAATAAAACACTTACACTAAACTTCAAATCAGGCCATCGTCAATTTACAGGGTTGAATCCTTATTACAGTGCTCACGACCCATACTTTGCACCACATGTGTCGCTAAAAATGATAGAACAGATGCAGGCAGCATCTGCTTGAATCTAACAACACTTTGCTGTCAGTTCTGTGCAGCAAGGACACAGTTTGGCTGGCAGATTAAAAAAATACAGCGAGGGAAGAAGTTGAAATATGCAAGTATCACATTAAACTACATTTAGATAGAAATTTGATGTGAAAGTATCTGGCATCTGAAAAATGCTAGTATAATCTAGACTTCCCTATAAATTAAAATGGCTTTGGAAATACATTCTTAATAATATCATGATGCTCATATCTATCTATCTATCTATCTATCTATCTATCTATCTATCTATCTATCTATCTATCTATCTATCTATCTATCTATCTATCTATCTATCTATCTAT
>NW_024582645.1:219625-233414 GCF_018398535.1 Haplochromis burtoni | reverse complement strand
TCTATCTATCTATCTATCTATCTATCTATCTATCTATCTATCTATCTATCTATCTATCTATCTATCTATCTATCTATCTATCTATCTATCTATCTATCAATGTAATGCAGTAAATGATAAATGCAGCTAAACCATAAATAACAAACAGAATAGATTTGGGGTGTAACAATGTTGGATTTTTCCTGAAAAAAAGAAAATGTAATCCTGAAGTTCTTTGAGCTGCTAAAAATAATTTATTCTGAGTCTTGTAAGTTTAAGATGGCTGCTGCTCTTTCAGAACTTTTCGTCATCCTCTAGCTCAGCACTCTGCCAAAAAAAGATGCGATGCCACGCAGAGCTCAAGAGCTTCAATGACACACACAGCATACCATCATTCTTATTATTCTTTCCTTCCCAATGGCCGATAGCACAAAACAGGAAATCAGTAACCATCGACAACCTGGTCCAAATTAGACTAGCGGGATAATTTAATCGTCAATGAAAATAAAATTATGGCTTAGTTGCTCATTTGGCTGCGACAGAGGCTCTCTGGTGGATTAGGAATGCACAGCCTGTTGTGTAGCGAGCGACTGCAAGCATCGATCATTATTTGGCCTCGTTGGAAAGCTCTGGCCCATCCATATGCCTGCATGTCCGTGGTCACCGTCTCCCAGCGGAGAGGATTTGGCTTTCTCTTGCCCCGCAGATGTTCTCTGCTTGTGTTTGCTGCTCCTGCCGATTGCATTACACTGCAGAGTGTACACTTCCATGTGAGCGTGTGAGTCGTACTGAGATAGGCGCACACATTGACACGGGGGTTAGAAGGACTATCTGTGTGTGTGCGTGTCTTACACACACACATTATCAGAGCTAAGCCCATCTGGTGAGCTGTCTGCCAACAGCAGACTTGTAAGGCCTCTTTTAACACTGTGTTTGAGCTGTGAAACAAAGTCCAACTACAAGGCGACGGTGTTAAGTAGCTTCACTTATTCCATAACTCCTGTGATCAAACTTTAACAAGGTATCCCCTTTGATGTGCCTCAAACAAAGTGACCAACGAACTTGCTGGGAAGCCGTGATTAAAACTACTACCAAGTTCTAACAAAGCTAACAAATAGTTGACACAGTACATCGTGCTTAGAAGATTACGAGTGGGAAGCCACTAACAAGGTTTGATATGCGAAAAATGTGATACTTTTGCCACCAGGAAACATTGCTGTAAACAGCTGAGGTGCAATCTTTAGCAGATGGCCATGCTGCACATTTATACCCTTCAGTCAGCAGCACTTGTGACAAAAACAGATGACTCACAACAAAAGGTTACACAGTGAAATTTGAACAGAAGAAGACTCCGCATAGACCCTTTGCAGTGCACTGAAGAGGTGACCTATGGCAACCGTGCCTCTTTCTGTGTTTGATAAACACATTGTGAAAAAGCCTCAGATAAAACTCCATTACAGCCTTAATGGAAGGCACGAGGAAGCCTGAGCAAAGTCACTCAGCTGTACACGTGCTCCTGTCTTTGTGAGGAAAGTTCATCTTTCCATCGCCGAGGCTCAATACCAATCAGTTCCTTCCTGCTGCTGGGGATCGAGCCTCACAGGTGGCTTCCACGCTTTGGTATGCTGGCCAGCTCCGCTTCCTCAAACAAAGACATAATGTTGGACGGATATTTGCATCCAAGTGTGTGTGTGTGTGTGCGCATGTTCACTCTGAATTGTGAGCGAAGGAGAGGGAGGAGGGAAAAGGGTCCAGGAGAAGATGAAAGAGAAAGGGCCTGGAAAGAAAAGCGAGAGAGCACAAAAGAGTAAAAGAAAAAAGTGCAAGGAGCTTTGTCCTCCGGGCACCAAAGAAAAATTGCAAAGGAAGGAAAAAGGAAGGAAGAGAGGAAAACTTGAACTCAAGACCCCCTTCCCCTCAGCACACAGACTCTCATGCATGCAAACATGCTACTTTTTGTTCTCTGTGTTTCACTGTGTCTCTGAATAACCTGACATTTCTTCATCTTTACCACTAAACAGTTTAGGTGACGCACGGATTGCAGGCATAGACTGTGATTAAGACATTCCTCAAGGGGAGTTTTTCTATCAACACTAACCAGACCACTCGTAGAGTGGCTCTCTCGTCAGCTATAAAATTCTCCATTTAGCTTCTGCCATTGTCCTGCCCACTATTTTTCTTTTCCTTACGTAACAAGATAAATAAAAAAGAGAATCGGCTGCTTTGCCCCGACCTCTCATTATTTAATGTCTGTGGGGAAACGCTTTTCTTCGTCTCGAGAAGCACATTTCCAAAGACCAGGCTTTTGAGTGTTCAAAGTAATGCAGGGCGATCTATCAAATCTCTTTTCCAGATTTGACTTCAACAAAGAAAAAGAAACGTATTCATGGTTATTGTGCTGAGATTTCCAAGGTTTCTAGACAGTCGGGTTTAAAATTCGTTCTCCATATTGCAGCTAGGTGCAGTTTAATATAGCTGTGCTACTGGGATAAAAAAACATCTGCCCTAGAGCATCTTTCATGACTCAACTATGCTTAAAATGTGCAGTTCAGGCAGACACCTGCCTGTCTTGCTGCTGCATCTCACTGCCCTCAAAATAGCTATCAGGCTTTTTATTCATCATTTCATCCACATTGTCTTCTGCAGCGGAAAGGTTGTCGGGTCACAGTTCCTGCTCAGGCGCTCATCGCATTAGTATCTGCGGTTAAGCACCATTCCCACGTGCACGTCTCACAGGTCTCCGAAGATCCACGAGTGAAAGAAATGAGGGAGTGAGCGATAATGCCGTTTGCTAATGCAGATGGTGGTGGTATGAGGAGGTTGCATTTTCATGTCAAGGGGTGTAAATCTTTTATTTTCCTTCTTTTCATCAGCACTCAGGCATCTGACAAAGCAGAAATTTACAGTGCTGAGTTCACGCTTATGCAGGCACACACACGCAGGCTCAGATGTTTCTGTTAAAAATGAAAAAAAAAAATGAAAAGGCTCAATTATGTTGGAGCAATAAGTCTGGGAACAGCGTGTGCTCTGGTGCTCTCCAAAGTAAGGGAAAACACACACATACACACACACACATGCACACTCATGCACATAGACATTCTGGTGCATACATGCACCAAGTCACAAGCTGAACAGTTTCCCTGCCGGGACATCTCTCTCTGCAGGCTGCCTGGCACTGCTTTGGTGGCAAAAAGATACAGAAATTTCCACAAAAACGATACTTTATTTTTCACTTTTGTGTTTCCTGCTGCTGAAGGGGTGCTGTATGAAATGATTAATAACTTCAATCTTCTTAAACTTAATTTCAAAGCCAGCTCACCTAAAGAGCAGTGAGTTCTCTGTCATGTACAAAATACCCACATTGGGCTCATATTCAATCGTTTGTGTCCATCCTTAAAACGAGTGCCTTGGATACTCCCACAAAGTTCCGATTAAATTACTTGTCTGTATCCTTTGGTTTGCAGGGGAATACCAAGACACACCTGCAGACATTCACATACACACAATGCAATCCACGCACAGATAGCTCTTATCTAATTTCACCTGGGATTGGAGCGGAAGATGATATCAGAATGAAGCAAACCCATCTCCAAACTAACTAATCACTCAGTCAAGAAATTGGCACAGAAGGAGTGTCGGAGCTGGAGACAAAATTGGATAAATGACTGAATCAAAATGAAGGGGGGCATTTATAATGAGAGTGTAACATCACAGTAAATATGTTACAAGCGAGAGCGAAAATTGAGATGACACGTGGAAAATAGAAGAAAATGCTCCTGTTTCTTGTTTGCCACATAATAAATTGATGTAACTGAAGTCTACTGTATGTGGTAAGTTCAAAACGGGCGCAGGCTTGAGTCAGCGTCTTGTTCCAAGGGATGCCAGCGGTGAGTGCTGGTGGGCGAGACGTGAGGAGAGTAATCCCTTTAGCTGTCACGACGCATGTCATTGGATTCAGTTAAGGTTTCATTATGCTACGTGTAGTATTCAGCAATAATAAAGACTTGCTGTGAAAACACTTTCCAGGTAGGTCTGATCCAGAGGCTTACGCTCGAATTTCTTAATTACTGCCATTCACATTTCATTTATCCACATCCTTTCTGAGGGAGTTGATAAATACACTATATATATATGTATATATATGCTGCCTTTGCATATGGCTTCTAGAAGCTAAAAGGAGCCCCTAACAAAGCTCTAAATGTGTGCCGAGACAGCAATACAGACTGTAATAAAGATAAATAAACAAAACGTCTCTTTTTATAAACACAACATAAACACAGTGAGTTTTGCACATTGTGCACTAGCGTCATATTTATGTCATGTGTTAAAAAAAGTCATCTTTGGGTGAGTTTCTACATAAATACTGATACTGTTCCATTGGGTGTTTTTGAAACTGTTGCCAATCAGATGCTTGCCAGATGACACTGGGTGGCGGATCGACATCTGACTTTTCAGTGTTCATAATTCTATCAGTTTTGACAAGATTCCCAACATTGCTGAATGTAATTAAACTCAGCCATGTCAGAGCTGCCATTGATTTACAGATGGCTGTAGTCACTCACTGTTGTATCTGTCTCCTGATCCCCTCCATTCATATTTAAGGAGAAAATTTACATTTGGATTCATCACTTCATAAGACCTGCAGCCCCAGATTTTCCGTCCAGTTCTTACGTTATTTGGCATACCTCCACCTTCTCCCTGTATCACTTCTTGACAGCCATCAAAATGTATTTTGAGCTATGCTACAGTTATATTCACACTTTAATTGATAGATTTGAATCTTTATATAATATGGACTGTGGTAAAGTGATATATCTGGTGGCTTTGCTACTACGAGAAAAACCTTTCTTTATTAGCAGTTGAATTATGGACTCAGTGATGTACATACAGATGCTACCGACACTTGACTGTATATAAAAGATATTTTTCCAGTTGATGCAGTGTGATCATCTTTGCTATTTCTGCTGATCCTGAGCTCTGAAATTAATTCAAACACAGCATGACCTCTATCTGTGTTGGAGCTCTTGTCCTTAACGTCTAATTTATTTTTCAAGTGTCAAAAAGTGGATGTTGTCTCTTTGATGTTCTCTAATAGGGGTAAAAAAGTAATTATGCCATCAAAAGCCAAAACCAGGAAGCATCCAAATTTAATCTCCTATCATTTGATTAATCTGATAGAAGCATTAGTTTATCATTAAACTTTCATCTCAGAGTTCACTTTGAATGTCAGAGTGGATGAATTTCTTCTCAATTAAGATGGCTTGTGCCGAATGGCTGTTGCAAGTCCTGTGCAAGGTTTCCAAAATTGCATCGTAAAATTTTAAATAGCAAACTGTGCATACTTTGCTGCTTTTGTAACCAGAGATGCTGTTATAATCCTGACCTTGAAAAAAATGGGTGCTGTGAGAAATTGGACAGGGTTGGAGGCGATCCCTAAATCTATTTTCTTTTCATTTCTGCAGCTTGGAGTGCTCAACTTCTCTTGACAATGCAGAGGGATTTTCAGATTGGATTAAATAGTCAGGAGAGATTAAAAGTTACCTTATCGCCAGTCCACAAGAGCTCAATTATCCTCTTGCCCAGCATTAGTAGTTCCTGACTCTTCACGTTAACCTTGGCCACCTCTAATCTCTATGCAGGTCTTATCTTGGCCTTTCAAAGACACTGGGTTTGGCCTTATCATCTGGTGAGAGTGAGTTGTTTTTTTTGTTTTTTTTTGTTGTGTCGCAGAGAGAACTGTAATTGAATGTGTCTAAAAAGCACTGTGGACAGGGATGAACTGATTCAGTGATCTTTGAGGTAAAACGTGTGCTTGATGCAACTAGCTTTGCTAGTTTGTAATGAAAGAACATTTTTTTTGTATGTATGTTACAAAAGGTTTGCCTTCTGGTGCAAAACTGTAATGTGGATCTTCCTTTTTAGAAGAACCAATAGCTAAACGGAAACAATGGGACCAAGTTCATTCCTTTAGCTGCTATTTTGTAGTGTATTTTCTTTTGTAGAAAACCCAACTCCAGGCACACTCTATTTCACTCCCTAGGCTTGCCTGTAAAATTGTAAAGTACCCTAACGCGTAAGCTCTGATTAAAACAACGGCCCAGTGGTCTTAAAAGTGATTACAGGGGCCCAATGATTTAAGAGCAGACACTATACCGCCTTCCCTGCCAACGACCAGGACGCATCAATAAAAGATGCACCTACTTCTTCATTTGCAAAAAAGACTCTCGCACAAACACACAGAGACAAGACCCACGTACACGATCAGAGCTTCCTTATCTTGATCTGTGTAAGTACATGGCCTCTATTGACAGAGCAGTCAGGAGTATGTATGTCTGTGTCATTAGATTAGGGAACCTTACAACCAGGGTAACACACAATGAAGCCATTAAGTCAGAGTTAGGACATGAGAACAGCAAACACCCGGTGATGATTAGCATACCATGTTTTCCTCTGTATTCATCCTGTTTGATATGGTCATCCAGGATGTCAGCTGTGGTGTATTTGCCATGAAAGCTTAACATCACAGATAATTCATGTCCTTAAAAATCGTGGTGTGTCCGAAAGAGTACATTTTAGGCCTTTATTAATTAGCCGCAGTAGACAGAACAGCCTGACCTCAAGCACCAAGGCCATTATAGTATAGAGGTGGCACCATAAAAGTCATAGTTTGAACAGCAGACATGTAGACATGCTTTGTCAGTGTGTTTAGGGAAAGTATGGCTGGTGTCCAGCTTGTGTCCAGACACTTGTTTTAAACTGATTTGCAAGTTCTGATTTAAATAACCCAACACAGTGCAGAATATGGTCTGTATATATATATATACTATGTGGACAATATGGAGCATTTTTCTGATATTACTTCTGTTTTTGCCGCAGCTTATGTAGGACAGCTACTGTTTTGATCTTCTGAATTCAAAAGCAGGATGAAAGGATCAAAACACAGAGTGGACAAATGCAATATCATGGGCCCATTTGAGCACATGGGCAAATGCACACACAAAGACGAGCACACGCTCAGTGGTACTTTACACCAGCATCAGATTTTCTATACAAAGTAATGCTGGCTTAGGCTGGAACCCGGTGGAGGGGAACAAAGAGATTTCTGAATACTGCTTAAATGGGGACATTTCCACAGCTCATCTCATACGGCTGCTTCCAGGGTGCAGCTGAAGGGGAATTAACTGTACTGTCTTGGAGAAAAGAAATGTTACTTAAAATGACTTTGTCATCACAGATGAGCTCATTTTTTCCCCAGAAGTTCTTATGAATAGGACGTAACATGTGGTCGTGCTCGGAACTAACAGGATTCAGCACCTACGGTGTATTTTAAATTCACAAAGGAATGAGTGGGTGGTTGTGGGTGTGATTCATGCCTGAAAAATGAATCCTGACTCCAATTTGTCTCATTTTTGCTTTTTATTCTCTGCAAAAAACGCCTCTCATACTTCTTTCAACACTGTTCAGAAGGCCTATCTTGTTCAGGGTGGGGACAAAAAGGTTTCTTGTCAGCCAAACACAAATGTGTCTTAAATGCAGCAACTGAGTAGCTCAGGAACTTTGTTTGGGATGATTTCTATCTATATCTGATCTTTCCTGTCACTTGACTTTTCTGGTTCAAATTTACACTGAAAGATGACTACACGTAGAGGCAGTTGTTAACCAAGGAGCTCTCATCACTAACAATTTAAAACACTTTGAAAATATGTTGGAATGTAGTATTACTACAAAATGGACTTCACTTTTACACAAAAGTTAATCAGAAATGTCTCATTTAGAAACTACATCTAGTGTGGCGCAAGTCAGTTGCCAGAATAAGCTCCTGCATGGAACTGAGTCCTGTATGAACTGTGTCCCTGTACAGGGCATACAGAAAGATGGGAAAATGTACTACTGAGGCATGTTTTGTTTTTGAAAGAAAGACCTTCTCACCTTATTATTATTACATTAAGTGGCACTGCTGCGAGACAGAAATAAATTGGGAGAGTTTATAACTGTGATAATTTCAAATTGCACAGTTTACCAGCTGAACAGATGAAATGTTCCACAATAGTGGCACAAAACTGAAGAAACAATATGCAGCTTTTGCATCCAGCTGAATGCAGTTATTCAAGTCAGCTCGCGTGAACTGATGAGTTCAGATTCAGTCGCAAGATGGCGAGCCTCTTCACACACAAGGTACACACAAAAGCAATTACCAAATATCTTTGTGCAGTCATGAAAGAAAGAAAGAAAAAAAGAAAGGCATTAAAAATCCAGCACCTACTGTTTTTTGTGTTTGCAGGAAAAGCATTTCCTTGTTTATTTGTGCAGACAAACATAATTTGAAGTGGACGAGCCTGACTTTAGACAGTGGTCCCAGCAGGCTAATGTAACAATGCAAAATACTGATTGTAATGTAGCTTCTTTACAAGGCAACTGTAATAACACTGGTGAAACGGCAGGGCAACTCAGGGAATTAATTAGTCCTGTACCTTTTTTAATACCAGTTGGGGAAAAAACATAATAATCAGCAGCTTATAAAAAGATGCACATGCATAACTAATTTTATATGCTGCCAGTAGACAGTATGAATCTAGCATTAAATTAAATTGTCATTGACTGCATTAACATAAACAGTTGACACTGAATACCTGATAAATGACCCTGACCTAAGGTGACACATAGTCAAAATGCTAATCTTAGCTAGAAGATACGTCTCGATACTTAATCAATCTCTGAGCCTTTCACAGATCCTTTCCTCTTCTCATTGATGAGCTGCTTAGACTCGACTGGTGTGTTGCCTGCTGTGATATGTAGCCTTGTTCCCATAGTTACTCACAGTGATTGGAGCCTCATTTATTTGCCTAACGAGACCTAACACGGTTCGAACATTTCTGCAGGATTCTGGAATAGGATGAATTAGCATAGAGATTGAAAGTAGACACAGGTAGTACAGGTAGCTTCAGAACATCTCATTGTCTGCTCAATGTTGCTATGTACCTTTGGACAAAAAAAAGGTGTTTAATTTTCAGCTGTCTGTTCTGACCTGAGAAATCATTGGCTGGTGAGCCAATTCAAAGAACAGAAGACAAATGAGGAGTTTATGCAGTGCTCTTTTGTACTTTTCCAAATAATAAATGTAAGCAAAGAATATGTGCTGAAAGCTCACTTAGGATTTGAAATTTGAATAAGCTTTAAAAAAAGAGAGAAAAATGGAAACTAGTCAGTTATGTATTTTTTGTCAGATTTTAGTCTGGGGCACAAAATTTCACCTTACGTTTCCGTGAGCACCATTTTGGGCCTTTTCTAGAACCTCATCATTATAAAAGCTATTAGATGAATTCATGTGCTCTGTGCAGCCACAACGCGTTAAAGAAAAAGACGTGAATCATCAAAGCATTGCATTGTTGCACCTTCAAGGAACACTGATTAATGTTTCATTTCGTGCCCTCTCATCAGGGTTGGTCCAAATGGATGTTTCTGTTCTTCCTGCTAGTTTTACACAGTTCTGTAAAGTCTCTCAGCACACCTGGCAAACGCAAAATGAATAGAAATGAGTTTCTGTAAAGGCACCATTTGAAGAATGATAACTTACAAGATGAAAAAATAAAAAAACATCTTCATATGCTGATCAAAAGTGACAGCTCTCTATTGCGTTTGACTACACTTGGCCACCCCCACTGCCACACGGATAGAAACAGGGAATATCAGTCTTCAGCTCCAATTCTTCAATAAAAACAATAGTGGAGCCAGCCACATGGGAGGAGATGAAGGGTGAGAGTGATATGATGTGGCATTAATTTTTCCCAGCGGCGGCATTTACCACGTTTTATTCAATAATGCTAAGTCTTTTAGGGGACAGCGCTGGACTTGTCAGCCATTTGGAAAAGAACTTAGGGGGATTATCGAGGCACTGAACGGGCCCGGTTTAGGCTAGACAGAGGGAAGGGTGGTGGAGGGGTAAGGAGTGTAGAGCTAGGACTGCAACAGGACTGATAAAGAGATAACAGAGAGGATGGTCGTGAGAGTGAAGGGCTGGAGGAGACATGATCAGTGGATAGTAACAGAGATATGGAGAAAGTAGAGAGAGGAGAGCTGGAAAAGCTAGGGTGAAATTATTCAGGTGTGAGCCATGCAAGCCAGCAGTGGAGATTTAAAATCCTCTCCCGTCTCCCCATGCTAATGGAAAAGCATCAGTCATGAGTAGAAAGCCAGAGATAAATACATCACGGTGAATGGAGGCCTCATGGTCGCACTTTCTCTATGAGTCAGAAGAGGATAGAGATGGGGTGGGGGGCTGCTAGTAATTCTAACCACAGCCCTGTATCTTCAGATAGCAGCTGCAGGTTTTTAGTCAGGCACTTTGTGTGCTTGATTCCAAAACACATTTTTACAAAATGATGTATTAATGTCACTGTTAGGGTTAGGCAGCTGTTTGTTTCTCAGCATCAAATACATATTTGTTTTTGCAGTGATTACATAATGTCACTACAGCAAAAATGACAGATACTTAGGCAGTGTGATGCTTTGGCCAATGTTCTGTAAGGAAACCTTGTCCTAATGGGTTCTATCACCCATCCATCCTTGACAGACACATACCTTAGATACTTTGCAGACCATGTACACTCTTTCACAGAAACATCACTCCCTGATGGCTGTAACTTTCAGCAGGATAATGCACCAAAATGGTTCAGGAATGGTTTGAGGAGCACAACAACAGGTTTGAGGTATTTACTTGGTCTCTAACAAATGTCATCCATGGAGTCCTCACCTCACAATTTACAGAACTTTAACGATGCTTTGCTAACATCTTGGTGCCAGATACAGGACACCTTCAGGAGACTAGTGGAGTCAATGGGCCAGGCCTGTTTAAGCATTAAAAGGTGGACCAATATTGGGCATAGGACTGACTAATAATGCAGATTTTGATTGAATGGAATGCAAAAACACCAACCTGCACATTGTTGTTGTTGTGTATAGCCAGCTGATTGGACCTTTGCTCATGCATTACCAAGCCCAACTCCCAGTTGTAAGTGAAATGATTGCAGTGTAAGGTGCTCTGCAATAACACATGAAATAAAGCTAAGGAAAGTAGGGGTGCAACAATACTTGTATCGATATTGAACCGTTCGATACAGTGCTTTCGGTTCGGTACGCATATGTATCGAACAATACAAAATTTTTAATTTATTTTATCAACTTTTCTTCTGACGATGCTGTCTGTGTTGAGCGCTCAGTGGATCTGCGTTCGACTACTCCGCCTAGGCTGCACTGTCGAGTGCAGATCCACTGAGCGCAGCGCAAGCTAGCAAGACAGAAGCTAAGCTCCTTGCAACATGGCAAATGAACCTCCCCCACCCTCATTCAGATCTGGCGTTTGGAACTATTTTGGTTTTCATGTGACATGACCCTGAAGGTAAGCGCGTCATGGACAAAAGTAAAACAGTATGTTGGATGTGCCACGCAATGCTCAATTACATTGGTGGGAACTAGTGCGTTAGCGCAGTTAGCTCGTTAACGTGTTGGCCGTCCAGCCCCATGCACGGGGCGATCCGCGGTAGCTCGTTAACGGAGATTTGCCGTGTTGTGGCGTTAACGTCATTTCAACGAGATTAACGCTGACAGCACTAGTGGGAACACAACGAATATGACTGCACATTTACTCTGACATCATCCTAGTGCAAAGACAAGTGGAAGCAGACAAAAACAACAAGCAGCATGCTACAAACTTTACCCGAGTCATTTAGACAGCCGTTAGCACATGATCCTCCTTATGGGGACCTGATATGTTTAATATGCTGCTGAGAATATAGCCCAGAAGAAGCGTATAGTATAGCTTTTATTTTGGAAAGAGCCATTTCTCTGTAATAAACTCTCTTTTCCAAAGATGAGTGATTTCTCGATCAGATAGATTTTTTTTATTACTTTGTTGTTTCAGCAACATTAAATTTAAAAACTGTACTTTTGAGTTAAAATATATATTTATAATTTTAATAAATGACAAATTAAAAAGGCATGAACATTTTTTTTGTATCAAAAAAATATCGAACCGTGACACCAAAGTATCGAACCGAACCGTGAATTTTGTGTATCGTTGCACCCCTAAAGGAAAGGTCAATGCTCAATCAAACTTAATCTGCACACCAACCCTGAGAAGAGGAGAGCAGTAACACATCTGTAGGTGGACCATGAGGCAATATGTCTTATAAAGGAATCTGTTAAGTTCCTAATCCAGTGAATTGTGTCTGTCTTTAAGGTGTCCGAGCAGAATTATATCATAAATCATTTTTTGAAGGCAGGTGCACTCTGAGATGCACCTCTCTTTTGGCCCATTAAGCAGAGCAGGGCCATAAAGGAACCTGATCGGGCGAATAAATACCAAACGACCACAGCAGGGCATTGAGGAGATGATGCAGAGGAAGGAGCCCGACAACTTGATCCTGTATACATCAATTACTCAGAGCTGGACATTTGTCATTTGAATGGCTCTTATGATTGCTGGCTATTGCTAAAGCTATATGCCTGCGAATAATACGTTTATCGGCAGCCCTGCAAGGTATTTTGAAGGTGTTTAAACAGTAAAACCACATTTCGTTACCTATTATGATGTAACTGGTCATAGGTTTTCAGAATTATTTAAGTAAACAAGGGTTAAAGTCTGAAAGAAAAGATATAAAAAAGAAAATTGTTTCTTGGCTTAATTAGATGGCATTAGTATGTTAAACATGTGAAACCATCCAGTATATAATAAATAACACATGTATTAACCACAGCTTTTTAAAACTAGGTCTGGACAGCAGTGTTCAGAATCAGGCCACATAATCCATGGCAATTTGTCACTGCTCAGGTTAAGAACAGCTGGAACATCGAGCACCTGGAAACTATTGAACGCACCATCTGCACGGAGGCTGGGTTCACTCATGACTAAACACATACACAGATGCCATGCTTACATAAACAACAATAACCAGGTTACGTAAAAGGCAAACAAGGACCATATTAACTGAGTTGACTCTTAAGATTATCTGGATTTGCATATCAGTTATGCAATTAATCTGTCCAATCCACACCTTCATAAAGGAATTTACACATAAATTGCATTTTAGACCTTGAAACCTTTATTTAAATAGGGGAGTTGAGTAAGGGAATCCCAGCATACTACAACATTTGGGACTGCATACACAGACAAAATCACATATTTGCACCTCCAGAGAAATCCACAGACCACATAGGTCACTTTTCAAGCCTGGAACTAAGTTTTTAGTAGGTTTTGTATTTATAAATAGCTGCTAACCTTTTCTGTCAAAGTTAAAACAGGATGTCCATCATATGTATGCAGGGAAAACACTGTCTTGCTCCTGAAAAGTCACAATGAAGATTTACTAAAGAGGCTCAGTGTCAGTTTTGCAACTGAACATACATCACAGATCTGGTCACAGATATTTTTGTTGCTAGTCTTATTGTATGTGTATTTTAGGAGCTACCCTTTTCCCTCTTTGCACAGTGCTTTAGCTCTTCACTGAGTCCTCACCCTGAATTTTTAGAAACAAGCTCTAAATAATTCTCCTCCTCATAAAGTAGTTTAATGTAACAGACCAGAACTTAACTGACCTTAACATAATTGAGCGTGGAGTGTTGAAGGGAGGAAAAGAGTGCAGTAAAAGATGCACACCAGGCATATCCCATTAAATAAAATACTAGCTATGAGCCATTGCAGTGCACACACACACACACACACACACACACACACACACACACACACACACACACACACACACACACACACACACACACACACACATTAACTTTCATGTAGTTGTTACATAGCACA